>NW_023503293.1:3310506-3460737 GCF_014529535.1 Bradysia coprophila | reverse complement strand
CTGCTAAAATAAATTTTTGCCTCCCTATTTTCGGACATTTCAATGCAACCAAAAAACTGTTATCGATGTCATTAGCCACAATTTTTATGGCAAAATAAACGAACAGCGCTAGTTACGGTACAGTTAGATAGCAATATTTGTATACCAAGTTCTCGCAAATATTAAATTGTAGAGAAAATGTACAACTGAAATGCTTTTCACTTTGTAGTTACGTGAGTAAAAGTAAACAAAATGTACGAGAAAATCCACTGTACACATATTATTCATCGCATTTTAATGGATCTCCAGAATTTATTAATGCAAAGTTCTATTTATATTGAACGTAAAACGTATATATATAACATAGTGTTAACGTCTTGTGTATAAGCATTACGTTCCACACGTATATACATTTCCATTGAATTTCCATTATTTCAGATGGTACAATAGAAATAACATTTGTTGTGTACAGGCACAACAAAATGGCTCACTGTGTGTTATATTATGCAGAAATGATAAAATTTTCTATAGTTGCACAATGTACATACACTTCATGCATAAATTATTATACTCGAAACACTTACATTATAATGCAACGTTTTCATTTGCGAAGAATTGTGCACATCTCGATTCTAAATTAGGGAATCGAATCCACTGACAATAATGATGGAAATTTGCTATGCATTTATCGTTCCATTCTCTCTAGCAAAGAGCCGATAAAAATTTGCATTGTTAGTAGCTTTGTTTTCCGCTTATGATCTCATTTTGTAATTTAAATTCATTGGCTATGAGCTTTTATCGTAAAATATATAACGTAATTATGATGATTAATCCTGACTGGGGTCAACACTAAATTTTATTTTAATCTCGTGCACCCCATGATGAATTCATCATTACTTTTATTGACATAATGCTTTTAAAACGCATTGTAATTTGACTGGTTGGATTGGGCGGTTCACCTTCCATCTACAAACGTAATGACGAGGAAGGTGTACCCTACTTCTGCTAAGTGCAATTTTTCGTTTCATGCAAAAGTAATTTGGGAACTAGAGACAAATACGTTTAATATTACGATCTTTTGTGATAAACACGTAGCTTTCCTTATTTCTGATAAATAAAAATTTCGAGAAGCGTTCAAGAACTACGTAAAACTGTGTGTTCTTAATAGAAAGTTTCAAGTTCTTCCATATAACATATAAGAAATAAGGAAAACAGAGACAATTTTTATACTTTCTTACTTTTTAAAAGCTTGAAATAAAAAATTTTAATTATTAGAATCGTAAATCACATAGGAATGAACTTTAATCTGAAATGAAAAATTTTGGTTATACGATTGACGATTCTAATAAATAACGTACCAGTTCTAGTACTTTAACTAGCCATTAGTCTAAAAACACTTTTAACTTTAACCACCTATTCCAATCGATTCCCAAGTTGTCCCTAAACTGAAGCATTGTAAATTCCAGTCATTTGTTATCAGCGAGCAAGATGTATGTTAGATCGAATGAAGTAAAATATTTCTTTTCAAACACAATATTCAAACAAAAGAAGTAACAGATTCAGTCTTGGTGAAATGTTGCTTCTACGTATTATTATTGCACGCTCCATTTCTGTAGACATAACGGTATCTACCAAAACCAAATTCGCCTAAAACAGTCAAATCCACACATAGCTGCCAAAAAGGAGCAAGACGATGATATTTGACTCACATATATATTCATAACTAAACATTGAAATGAAAGCTAGCATAGAGAGATAAGTAAACCATTTTAAGACAAAATATAATTTTGAATTTCAAATTTTCAAACATGAAAGAGATTTAAATATTTAACAATAAATCTGCATAGAGCATGTATATGTTATGTATATTAGTAATGATCCTTTTCCTTACCTTATTATAAAATCCTTTTAGACCGAATCGGAATTTCTGCTAAGGTAATCCATGCCGGAAATTATGCTTTTTCTTCGTATATTTTTTTTTTGTTGTTGCGTATTTTCGGTTATTTTATTCCGATAATTTTCTTTTCTGTTTTTCTTCTTTTCTTTTTAGAATTGAAATCAATTTTTGAAACTAGATCGTGTAAAAACTTGTATACGACAGTAACACAATATTTTGTACATTCATTTGATTAAATACAATACTTATGATTATTTGGCACATTTTCACTCATTGAATTTCATAGCAATTTTTATTAAATTTTTTGTTCATCATTTTTTCCCATTTCTTTTTATTTGAAACATTTAACTAGTATTTTACACACAATATTTATGAAAGTTCAACATTTATCTTGTTTTTTTTTTTGGTTTAATAATTACTAGATGATTAAATAAACCTAATTTGCAATTTTAATTCTTTGTTTTTTTTTAAGTATATAGAAATTTGAAATCACAAAAATTGTTATTTTGAAGAATAGAATAGCTTAAAAAAGTTACGTTTTTTTCCTTTTTAATTTTTTTATTTTATAATTTATAAAGAGGACGGTTAATTTATTTATTTATTTCATTTAATTATTTAATTATTTCTGCTTTATTTCCATAATAATTTTTTTTTATTATTATTTCACAACCACTCGAGAAAAAAGAATTTCTAAATCATCATCGTACGAGGGAAAACATTTTCACTCTTTGTTTTTAACCGTTAAGTCAAACAAAACAATTTAAAAAAAAAAACGAAAAGAAATCGAAGACATTAATTAGATCATAGTATGAAGACGTTCTGTTTATCAATTAGAACTCCGTTTTTTTTCTCTATTTTTTTTTTATTTCCTCAGAAGAAGAGAGAAATAAAAGAACAAAATTATCGCTTTGTTTATTATTTTTATATATTATGTTTTATGGTTTTATTTAAAAATCGTATAATTACTTCCCACGATTATGTGTGTGTTTTTTTTTGCTTCTTCGTTAAACTGAAATTGAAAGAAAAAATTGTTTCATATTTATTGTAATGTATACAACCATTCCTCAATTTAACATTTATTTTAACATTATAAATGTGTTTTGTGGATTGTTCAACACTGATGATTTTTTATGGTTTAATTTTTGAGCTGAGATGCGAGAATGAAAGAGCGAGAGAGTTTTAATTTCGGTTGGATTAAAATCAGTGCACACTTATTTCGGTTTTTTTTTTCTTTCTTTTTTTTCTTCTCTTTCCTTTTTTTATTAGCAACTTTTTTATCAATCTCAAAACGTATTTTAATTGGAGTTGGTTTTAATAATTTTCTTTTTTAACTTTTTTGTTTGTTTGTTATTATTATGTCGATCTTAACATCACTAAAAAGTGTGTGTTTTTCGCTACGTTACTTTCAGTAAAATATATTTTGTAAATAAATATATTCAAACTAATTTTCACAACACAATTATATCTTTGTCCATGATTTTTTTTTAAATATTTTGATTGTTAAGTTCTCTTTTTTATTAGGGTTTTCTGGTTCAGATCTAACAGTTCATTTCTGGGTTGTTGCAATGTTATTTCTGAAAATGAAAGAAAAAAGTTTTTGTTAGTTATACATTTATGGTAAAATTTTCTTCAAATAACTTTTATTAGACTAAAATTTCAAACAAAATAAATATACTTTTCAAAAGCTTAACTGATTGATATTGCTAACATTGTCACAAAATGTTTTGCTTGAAAATGTTTTTATAAGCTCACATATACATATATACATATATATGCAACGCTGGATGTGGTTTATCTTTTTTGTAACTCATCACCACAGACTAGCACACAATTTATTAGCAGTTTTCGCGATGTCTTGAAAATTTATTTTTAATTATGATTCGCTAGAGTTATTCACGTTTAAGGCCAGTTCATGGTCGCATATATCGCAAAAATGTATGCGAGTATGAACTGGCCTTAAGCCATTCATGGCATATATCGCAAAAATGTATGCGAGTATGAACTGGCCTTAAGGCCAGTTCATGGTCGCATATATCGCAAAAATGTATGCGAGTATGAACTGGCCTTAAGGCCAGTTCATGGTCGCATATATCGCAAAAATGTATGCGAGTATGAACTGGCCTTAAGGCCAGTTCATGGTCGCATATATCGCAAAAATGTATGCGAGTATGAACTGGCCTTAAGGCCAGTTCATGGTCGCATATATCGCAAAAATGTATGCGAGTATGAACTGGCCTTAAGGCCAGTTCATGGTCGCATATATCGCAAAAATGTATGCGAGTATGAACTGGCCTTAAGGCCAGTTCATGGTCGCATATATCGCAAAAATGTATGCGAGTATGAACTGGCCTTAAGGCCAGTTCATGGTCGCATATATCGCAAAAATGTATGCGAGTATGAACTGGCCTTAAGGCCAGTTTCATGGTCGCATATATCGCAAAAATGTATGCGAGTATGAACTGGCCTTAAGGCCAGTTCATGGTCGCATATATCGCAAAAATGTATGCGAGTATGAACTGGCCTTAAGGCCAGTTCATGGTCGCATATATCGCAAAAATGTATGCGAGTATGAACTGGCCTTAAGGCCAGTTCATGGTCGCATATATCGCAAAAATGTATGCGAGTATGAACTGGCCTTAAGGCCAGTTCATGGTCGCATATATCGCAAAAATGTATGCGAGTATGAACTGGCCTTAAGGCCAGTTCATGGTCGCATATATCGCAAAAATGTATGCGAGTATGAACTGGCCTTAAGGCCAGTTCATGGTCGCATATATCGCAAAAATGTATGCGAGTATGAACTGGCCTTAAGGCCAGTTCATGGTCGCATATATCGCAAAAATGTATGCGAGTATGAACTGGCCTTAAGGCCAGTTCATGGTCGCATATATCGCAAAAATGTATGCGAGTATGAACTGGCCTTAAGGCCAGTTCATGGTCGCATATATCGCAAAATGTATGCGAGTATGAACTGGCCTTAAGGCCAGTTCATGGTCGCATATATCGCAAAAATGTATGCGAGTATGAACTGGCCTTAAGGCCAGTTCATGGTCGCATATATCGCAAAAATGTATGCGAGTATGAACTGGCCTTAAGGCCAGTTCATGGTCGCATATATCGCAAAAATGTATGCGAGTATGAACTGGCCTTAAGGCCAGTTCATGGTCGCATATATCGCAAAAAATGTATGCGAGTATGAACTGGCCTTAAGGCCAGTTCATGGTCGCATATATCGCAAAAATGTATGCGAGTATGAACTGGCCTTAAGGCCAGTTCATGGTCGCATATATCGCAAAAATGTATGCGAGTATGAACTGGCCTTAAGGCCAGTTCATGGTCGCATATATCGCAAAAATGTATGCGAGTATGAACTGGCCTTAAGGCCAGTTCATGGTCGCATATATCGCAAAAATGTATGCGATATGAACTGGCCTTAAGGCCAGTTCATGGTCGCATATTATCGCAAAAATGTATGCGAGTATGAAACTGGCCTTAAGGCCATTCATGGTCGCATATATCGCAAAAATGTATGCGAGTATGAACTGGCCTTAAGGCCAGTTCATGGTCGCATATATCGCAAAAATGTATGCGAGTATGAACTGGCCTTTAAGGCCCATGTCGCATATATCCAAAAATGATGGATTGACTGCCTTCCTTCATGGTCGCATATATCGCAAAAATGTATGCGAGTATGAACTGGCCTTAAGGCCAGTTCATGGTCGCATATATCGCAAAAATGTATGCGAGTATGAACTGGCCCTTAAGGCCAGTTCATGGTCGCATATATCGCAAAAATGTATGCGAGTATGAACTGGCCTTAAGGCCAGTTCATGGTCGCATATATCGCAAAAATGTATGCGAGTATGAACTGGCCTTTAAGGCCAGTTCATGGTCCGCATTCATATCGGCCTAAATATGTCTTATCGCTATGCGAGTATGAACTGGCCCTTAAGGCCAGTTCATGGTCGCCATATATCGCAAAAATGTATGCGAGTATGAACTGGCCTTAAGGCCAGTTCATGGTCGCATATATCGCAATATCAATATGATGTATGCGAGTATGAACTGGCCTTAAGCCAGTTCATGGTCGCATATATCGCAAAAATGTATGCGAGTATGAACTGCCCTTAAGGCCAGTTCATGGTCGCATATATCGCAAAAATGTATGCGAGTATGAACTGGCCTTAAGGCCAGTTCATGGTCGCATATATCGCAAAAATGTATGCGAGTAATGAACCTGGCCCTTTGAATGTGGCCCAGTTCATGGTCGCATATATCGCAAAAATGTATGCGAGTATGAACTGGCCTTAAGGCCAGTTCATGGTCGCATATATCGCAAAAATGTATGCGAGTATGAACTGGCCTTAAGGCCAGTTCATGGGTCGCATATATCGCAAAAATGTATGCGAGTATGAACTGGCCTTAAGGCCTAGTTCATGTCGCATATATCGCAAAAATGTATGCGAGTATGACTGGCCTTAAGGCCAGTTCATGGTCGCATATATCGAAAAATGTATGCGAGTATGAACTGGCCTTAAGGCCAGTTCATGGTCGGTACCGACCATGAACTGGCCTTAAGGCCAGTTCATACTCGCATACATTTTTGCGATATATGCGACCATGAACTGGCCTTAAGGCCAGTTCATACTCGCATACATTTTTGCGATATATGCGACATGAACTGGCCTTAAGGCCAGTTCATACTCGCATACATTTTGCGATATATGCGACCATGAACTGGCTTAAGGCCAGTTCATACTCGCATACATTTTTGCGATATATGCGACCATGAACTGGCCTTAAGGCCAGTTCATACTCGCATACATTTTTGCGATATATGCGACCATGAAACTGGCCTTAAGGCCAGTTCATACTCGCATACATTTTTGCGATATATCGACATGAACTGGCCTTAAGGCCAGTTCATACTCGCATACATTTTTGCGATATATGCGACCATGAACTGGCTTAAGGCCAGTTCATACTCGCATACATTTTCCGATATATGCGACCATGAACTGGCCTTAAGGCCAGTTCATACTCGCATACATTTTTGCGATATATGCGACCATGAACTGGTTAAGGCCAGTTCATACTCGCATACATTTTTGCATATATGCGACCATGAACTGGCCTTAAGGCCAGTTCATACTCGCATACATTTTTGCGATATATGCGACCATGAACTGGCCTTAAGGCCAGTTCATACTCGCATACATTTTTGCGATATATGCGACCATGAACTGGCCTTAAGGCCAGTTCATACTCGCATACATTTTTGCGATATATGCGACCATGAACTGGCCTTAAGGCCAGTTCATACTCCATACATTTTTGCGATATATGCGACCATGAACTGGCCTTAAGGCCAGTTCATACTCGCATACACTTTTTGCGATATATGCGACCATGAACTGGCCTTAAGGCCAGTTCATACTCGCATACATTTTTGCGATATATGCGACATGAACTGGCCTTAAGGCCAGTTCATACTCGCATACATTTTTGCGATATATGCGACCATGAACTGGCCTTAAGGCCAGTTCATACTCGCATACATTTTTGCGATATATGCGACCATGAACTGGCCTTAAAGGCCAGTTCATACTCGCATACATTTTTGCGATATATGCGACCATGAACTGGCCTTAAAGGCCAGTTCATACTCGCATACATTTTTGCGATATATGCGACCATGAACTGGCCTTAAAGGCCAGTTCATACTCGCATACATTTTTGCGATATATGCGACATGAACTGGCCTTAAGGCCAGTTCATACTCGCATTACATTTTTTGCGATATATTGCGACCATGAACTGGCCTTAAGGCCAGTTCATACTCGCATACATTTTTGCGATATATGCGACCATGAACTGGCCTTAAGGCCAGTTCATACTCGCATACATTTTTGCGATATATGCGACCATGAACTGGCCTTAAGGCAGTTCATACTCGCATACATTTTTTGCGATATATGCGACCATGAACTGGCCTTAAGGCCAGTTCATACTCGCATACATTTTTGCGATATATGCGACCATGAACTGCCTTAAGGCCAGTTCATACTCGCATACATTTTTGCGATATATGCGACCATGAACTGGCCTTAAGGCCATTCATACTCGCATACATTTTTGCGATATATGCGACCATGAACTGGCCTTAAGGCCAGTTCATACTCGCATACATTTTTGCGATATATGGACCATGAACTGGCCTTAAGGCCAGTTCATACTCGCATACATTTTTGCGATATATGCGACCATGAACTGGCTTAAGGCCAGTTCATACTCGCATACATTTTTGCGATATATGCGACATGAACTGGCCTTAAACGTGAATAACTCTAGCGAATCATAATTAAAAATAAATTTTCAAGACATCGCGAAAACTGCTAATAAATTGTGTGCTAGTCTGTGGTGATGAGTTACAAAAAAAGATAAACCACATCCAGCGTTGCATATATATGTATATATGTATATGTGAGCTTATAAAAACATTTTCAAGCAAAACATTTTGTGACAATGTTAGCAATATCAATCAGTTAAGCTTTTGAAAAGTATATTTTATTTTGTTTGAAATTTTAGTCTAATAAAAGTTATTTGAAGAAAATTTTACCATAAATGTATAACTAACAAAAACTTTTTTCTTTCATTTTCAGAAATAACATTGCAACAACCAGAAATGAACTGTTAGATTGAACCAGAAAACCCTAATAAAAAGAGAACTTAACAATCAAAATATTTAAAAAAAATCATGGACAAAGATATAATTGTGTTGTGAAAATTAGTTTGAATATATTATTTACAAATATATTTTACTGAAAGTAACGTAGCGGAAAACACACACTTTTTAGTGATGTTAAGATCGACATAATAATAACAAACAAACAAAAAAGTTAAAAAAGAAAATTATTAAAACCAACTCCAATTAAAATACGTTTTGAGATTGATAAAAAAGTTGCTAATAAAAAAAGGAAAGAGAAGAAAAAAAGAAGAAAAAAAAAACCGAAATAAGTGTGCACTGATTTTAATCCAACCGAAATTAAAACTCTCTCGCTCTTTCATTCTCGCATCTCAGCTCAAAAATTAAACCATAAAAAATCATCAGTGTTGAACAATCCACAAAACAACATTTATAATGTTAAAATAAATGTTAAATTGAGGAATGGTTGTATACATTACAATAAATATGAAACAATTTTTTCTTTCAATTTCAGTTTAACGAAGAAGCAAAAAAAAACACACACATAATCGTGGGAAGTAATTATACGATTTTTAAATAAAACCATAAAACATAATATATAAAAATAATAAACAAAGCGATAATTTTGTTTTTTTATTTCTCTCTTCTTCTGAGGAAATAAAAAAAAATAGAGAAAAAAAACGGAGTTCTAATTGATAAACAGAACGTCTTCATACTATGATCTAATTAATGTCTTCGATTTCTTTTCGTTTTTTTTTTTAAATTGTTTTGTTTGACTTAACGGTAAAAAACAAAGAGTGAAAATGTTTTCCCTCGTACGATGATGATTTAGAAATTCTTTTTTCTCGAGTGGTTGTGAAATAATAATAAAAAAAAATTATTATGGAAATAAAGCAGAAATAATTAAATAAATTAAATGAAATAAATAAATAAATTAACCGTCCTCTTATAAATTATAAAATAAAAAAAATTAAAAAGGAAAAAAAACGTAACTTTTTTAAGCTATTCTATTCTTCAAAATAACAATTTTTGTGATTTCAAATTTCTATATACTTAAAAAAAAACAAAGAATTAAAATTGCAAATTAGGTTTATTTAATCATCTAGTAATTATTAAACCAAAAAAAAAAACAAGATAAATGTTTGAACTTTCATAAATATTGTGTGTAAAATACTAGTTAAATGTTTCAAATAAAAAGAAATGGGAAAAAATGATGAACAAAAAATTTAATAAAAATTGCTATGAAATTCAATGAGTGAAAATGTGCCAAATAATCATAAGTATTGTATTTAATCAAATGAATGTATACAAATATTGTGTTACTGTCGTATACAAGTTTTTACACGATCTAGTTTCAAAAATTGATTTCAATTCTAAAAAGAAAAGAAGAAAAACAGAAAAGAAAATTATCGGAATAAATATCCGAAAATACGCAACAACAAAAAAAAAATATACGAAGAAAAAGCATAATTTCCGGCATGGATTACCTTAGCAGAAATTCCGATTCGGTCTAAAAGGATTTTATAAATAAGGTAAGGAAAAGGATCATTACTAATATACATAACATATACATGCTCTATGCAGATTTATTGTTAAATATTTAAATCTCTTTCATGTTTGAAAATTTGAAATTCAAAATTATATTTTGTCTTAAAATGGTTTACTTATCTCTCTATGCTAGCTTTCATTCAATGTTTAGTTATGAATATATATGTGAGTCAAATATCATCGTCTTGCTCCTTTTTGGCAGCTATGTGTGGATTTGACTGTTTTAGGCGAATTTGGTTTTGTAGATACCGTTATGTCTACAGAAATGGAGCGTGCAATAATAATACGTAGAAGCAACATTTCACCAAGACTGAATCTGTTACTTTCTTTTTTGAATATTGTGTTTGAAAAGAAATATTTTACTTCATTCGATCTACAATACATCTTGCTCGCTGATAACAAATGACTGGAATTTACAATGCTTCAGTTTAGGGACAACTTGGAATCGATTGGAATAGGTGGTTAAAGTTAATAAGTCTCGTGNATCGCAAAATGTATGCGAGTATGAACTGGCCTTAAGGCCAGTTCATGGTCGCATATATCGCAAAAATGTATGCGAGTATGAACTGGCCTTAAGGCCAGTTCATGGTCGCATATATCGCAAAATGTATGCGAGTATGAACTGGCCTTTAAGGCCAGTTCATGGTCGCATATATCGCAAAAATGTATGCGAGTATGAACTGGCCTTTAAGGCCAGTTCATGGTCGCATATATCGCAAAAATGTATGCGAGTATGAAAGCCTAGGCAGTCGTCCTATTTGAGTAGCGCCAGGCAGTTCATGGTCGCATATATCGCAAAAATGTATGCGAGTATGAACTGGCCTTAAGGCCAGTTCATGGTCGCATATATCGCAAAAATGTATGCGAGTATGAACTGGCCTTTAAGGCCAGTTCATGGTCGCATATATCGCAAAAATGTATGCGAGTATGAACTGGCCTTTAAGGCCAGTTCATGGTCGCATATATCGCAAAAATGTATGCGAGTATGAACTGGCCTTAAGGCCAGTTTCATGGTCGCATATATCGCAAAAATGTATGCGAGTATGAACTGGCCTTAAGGCCAGTTCATGGTCGCATATATCGCAAAAATGTATGCGAGTATGAACTGGCCTTAAGGCCAGTTCATGGTCGCATATATCGCAAAATATGTATGCGAGTATGAAACTGGCCTTAAGGCCAGTTCATGGTCGCATATATCGCAAAAATGTATGCGAGTATGAACTGGCCTTAAGGCCAGTTCATGGTCGCATATATCGCAAAAATGTATGCGAGTATGAACTGGCCTTAAGGCCAGTTCATGGTCGCATATATCGCAAAAATGTATGCGAGTATGAACTGGCCTTAAGGCCAGTTCATGGTCGCATATATCGCAAAAATGTATGCGAGTATGAACTGGCCTTAAGGCCAGTTCATGGTCGCATATATCGCAAAATGTATGCGAGTATGAACTGGCCTTAAGGCAGTTCATGGTCGCATATATCGCAAAAATGTATGCGAGTATGAACTGGCCTTAAGGCCAGTTCATGGTCGCATATATCGCAAAAATGTATGCGAGTATGAACTGGCCTTAAGGCCAGTTCATGGTCGCATATATATCGCAAAAATGTATGCGAGTATGAACTGGCCTTAAAGGCCAGTTCATGGTCGCATATATCGCAAAAATGTATGCGAGTATGAACTGGCCTTAAGGCCAGTTCATGGTCGCATATATCGGCAAAAATGTATGCGAGTATGAACTGGCCTTAAGGCCAGTTCATGGTCGCATATATCGCAAAAATGTATGCGAGTATGAACTGGCCTTAAGGCCAGTTCATGGTCGCATATATCGGCAAAAATGTATGCGAGTATGAACTGGCCTTAAGGCCAGTTCATGGTCGCATATATCGCAAAAATGTATGCGAGTATGAACTGCCTTAAGGCCAGTTCATGGTCGCATATATCGCAAAAATGTATGCGGAGTAAGAAGTTCATGGCATATAGAAAATATGCGAGTTGGCCTTAAGGCCAGTTCATGGTCGCATATATCGCAAAAATGTATGCGAGTATGAACTGGCCTTAAAGGCCAGTTCATGGTCGCATATATCGCAAAAATGTATGCGAGTATGAACTGGCCTTAAGGCCAGTTCATGGTCGCATATATCGCAAAAATGTATGCGAGTATGAACTGGCCTTAAGGCCAGTTCATGGTCGCATATATCGCAAAAATGTATGCGAGTATGAACTGGCCTTAAGGCCAGTTCATGGTCGCATATATCGCAAAAATGTATGCGAGTATGAACTGCCTTAAGGCCAGTTCATGGTCGCATATATCGCAAAAATGTATGCGAGTATGAACTGGCCTTAAGGCCAGTTCCAATTCGGTCGCAATATATCGCAAAAATGTATGCGAGTATGAACTGGCCTTAAGGCCAGTTCATGGTCGCATATATCGCAAAAATGTATGCGAGTATGAACTGGCCTTAAGGCCAGTTCATGGTCGCATATATCGCAAAAATGTATGCGAGTATGAACTGGCCTTAAGGCCAGTTCATGGTCGCATATATCGCAAAAATGTATGCGAGTATGAACTGGCCTTAAGCCAGTTATGTCGATATATCGCAAAAATGTATGCGAGTATGAACTGGCCTTAAGGCCAGTTCATGGTCGCATATATCGCAAAAATGTATGCGAGTATGAACTGGCCTTAAGGCCAGTTCATGGTCGCATATATCGCAAAAATGTATGCGAGTATGAACTGGCCTTAAGGCCAGTTCATGGTCGCATATATCGCAAAAATGTATGCGAGTATGAACTGGCCTTAAGGCCAGTTCATGGTCGCATATATCGCAAAAATGTATGCGAGTATGAACTGGCCTTAAGGCCAGTTCATGGTCGCATATATCGCAAAAATGTATGCGAGTATGAACTGGCCTTAAGGCCAGTTCATGGTCGCATATATCGCAAAAATGTATGCGAGTATGAACTGGCCTTAAGGCCAGTTCATGGTCGCATATATCGCAAAAATGTATGCGAGTATGAACTGGCCTTAAGGCCAGTTCATGGTCGCATATATCGCAAAAATGTATGCGAGTATGAACTGGCCTTAAGGCCAGTTCATGGTCGCATATATCGCAAAAATGTATGCGAGTATGAACTGGCCTTAAGGCCCAGTTCATGGTCGCATATATCGCAAAAATGTATGCGAGTATGAACTGGCCTTAAGGCCAGTTCATGGTCGCATATATCGCAAAAATGTATGCGAGTATGAACTGGCCTTAAGGCCAGTTCATGGTCGCATATATCGCAAAAATGTATGCGAGTATGAACTGGCCTTAAGGCCAGTTCATGGTCGCATATATCGCAAAAATGTATGCGAGTATGAACTGGCCTTAAGGCCAGTTCATGGTCGCATATATCGCAAAAATGTATGCGAGTATGAACTGGCCTTAAGGCCAGTTCATGGTCGCATATATCGCAAAAATGTATGCGAGTATGAACTGGCCTTAAGGCCAGTTCATGGTCGCATATATCGCAAAAATGTATGCGAGTATGAACTGGCCTTAAGGCCAGTTCATGGTCGCATATATCGCAAAAATGTATGCGAGTATGAACTGGCCTTAAGGCCAGTTCATGGTCGCATATATCGCAAAAATGTATGCGAGTATGAACTGGCCTTAAGGCCAGTTCATGGTCGCATATATCGCAAAAATGTATGCGAGTATGAACTGGCCTTAAGGCCAGTTCATGGTCGCATATATCGCAAAAATGTATGCGAGTATGAACTGGCCTTAAGGCCAGTTCATGGTCGCATATATCGCAAAAATGTATGCGAGTATGAACTGGCCTTAAGGCCAGTTCATGGTCGCATATATCGCAAAAATGTATGCGAGTATGAACTGGCCTTAAGGCCAGTTCATGGTCGCATATATCGCAAAAATGTATGCGAGTATGAACTGGCCTTAAGGCCAGTTCATGGTCGCATATATCGCAAAAATGTATGCGAGTATGAACTGGCCTTAAGGCCAGTTCATGGTCGCATATATCGCAAAAATGTATGCGAGTATGAACTGGCCTTAAGGCCAGTTCATGGTCGCATATATCGCAAAAATGTATGCGAGTATGAACTGGCCTTAAGGCCAGTTCATGGTCGCATATATCGCAAAAATGTATGCGAGTATGAACTGGCCTTAAGGCCAGTTCATGGTCGCATATATCGCAAAAATGTATGCGAGTATGAACTGGCCTTAAGGCCAGTTCATGGTCGCATATATCGCAAAAATGTATGCGAGTATGAACTGGCCTTAAGGCCAGTTCATGGTCGCATATATCGCAAAAATGTATGCGAGTATGAACTGGCCTTAAGGCCAGTTCATGGTCGCATATATCGCAAAAATGTATGCGAGTATGAACTGGCCTTAAGGCCAGTTCATGGTCGCATATATCGCAAAAATGTATGCGAGTATGAACTGGCCTTAAGGCCAGTTCATGGTCGCATATATCGCAAAAATGTATGCGAGTATGAACTGGCCTTAAGGCCAGTTCATGGTCGCATATATCGCAAAAATGTATGCGAGTATGAACTGGCCTTAAGGCCAGTTCATGGTCGCATATATCGCAAAAATGTATGCGAGTATGAAACTGGCCTTAAGGCCAGTTCATGGTCGCATATATCGCAAAAATGTATGCGAGTATGAACTGGCCTTAAGGCCAGTTCATGGTCGCATATATCGCAAAAATGTATGCGAGTATGAACTGGCCTTAAGGCCAGTTCATGGTCGCATATATCGCAAAAATGTATGCGAGTATGAACTGGCCTTAAGGCCAGTTCATGGTCGCATATATCGCAAAAATGTATGCGAGTATGAACTGGCCTTAAGGCCAGTTCATGGTCGCATATATCGCAAAAATGTATGCGAGTATGAACTGGCCTTAAGGCCAGTTCATGGTCGCATATATCGCAAAAATGTATGCGAGTATGAACTGGCCTTAAGGCCAGTTCATGGTCGCATATATCGCAAAAATGTATGCGAGTATGAACTGGCCTTAAGGCCAGTTCATGGTCGCATATATCGCAAAAATGTATGCGAGTATGAACTGGCCTTAAGGCCAGTTCATGGTCGCATATATCGCAAAAATGTATGCGAGTATGAACTGGCCTTAAGGCCAGTTCAATGGTCGCATTATATCGCAAAAATGTATGCGAGTATGAACTGGCCTTAAGGCCAGTTCATGGTCGCATATATCGCAAAAATGTATGCGAGTATGAACTGGCCTTAAGGCCAGTTCATGGTCGCATATATCGCAAAAATGTATGCGAGTATGAACTGGCCTTAAGGCCAGTTCATGGTCGCATATATCGCAAAAATGTATGCGAGTATGAACTGGCCTTAAGGCCAGTTCATGGTCGCATATATCGCAAAAATGTATGCGAGTATGAACTGGCCTTAAGGCCAGTTCATGGTCGCATATATCGCAAAAATGTATGCGAGTATGAACTGGCCTTAAGGCCAGTTCATGGTCGCATATATCGCAAAAATGTATGCGAGTATGAACTGGCCTTAAGGCCAGTTCATGGTCGCATATATCGCAAAAATGTATGCGAGTATGAACTGGCCTTAAGGCCAGTTCATGGTCGCATATATCGCAAAAATGTATGCGAGTATGAACTGGCCTTAAGGCCAGTTCATGGTCGCATATATCGCAAAAATGTATGCGAGTATGAACTGGCCTTAAGGCCAGTTCATGGTCGATAGTGTCGGGCATATATCGCAAAAATGTATGCGAGTATGAACTGGCCTTAAGGCCAGTTCATGGTCGCATATATCGCAAAAATGTATGCGAGTATGAACTGGCCTTAAGGCCAGTTCATGGTCGCATATATCGCAAAAATGTATGCGAGTATGAACTGGCCTTAAGGCCAGTTCATGGTCGCATATATCGCAAAAATGTATGCGAGTATGAACTGGCCTTAAGGCCAGTTCATGGTCGCATATATCGCAAAAATGTATGCGAGTATGAACTGGCCTTAAGGCCAGTTCATGGTCGCATATATCGCAAAAATGTATGCGAGTATGAACTGGCCTTAAGGCCAGTTCATGGTCGCATATATCGCAAAAATGTATGCGAGTATGAACTGGCCTTAAGGCCAGTTCATGGTCGCATATATCGCAAAAATGGATATGGCAAGAATGTATGCGAGTATGAACTGGCCTTAAGGCCAGTTCATGGTCGCATATATCGCAAAAATGTATGCGAGTATGAACTGGCCTTAAGGCCAGTTCATGGTCGCATATATCGCAAAAATGTATGCGAGTATGAACTGGCCTTAAGGCCAGTTCATGGTCGCATATATCGCAAAAATGTATGCGAGTATGAACTGGCCTTAAGGCCAGTTCATGGTCGCATATATCGCAAAAATGTATGCGAGTATGAACTGGCCTTAAGGCCAGTTCATGGTCGCATATATCGCAAAAATGTATGCGAGTATGAACTGGCCTTAAGGCCAGTTCATGGTCGCATATATCGCAAAAATGTATGCGAGTATGAACTGGCCTTAAGGCCAGTTCATGGTCGCATATATCGCAAAAATGTATGCGAGTATGAACTGGCCTTAAGGCCAGTTCATGGTCGCATATATCGCAAAAATGTATGCGAGTATGAACTGGCCTTAAGGCCAGTTCATGGTCGCATATATCGCAAAAATGTATGCGAGTATGAACTGGCCTTAAGGCCAGTTCATGGTCGCATATATCGCAAAAATGTATGCGAGTATGAACTGGCCTTAAGGCCAGTTCATGGTCGCATATATCGCAAAAATGTATGCGAGTATGAACTGGCCTTAAGGCCAGTTCATGGTCGCATATATCGCAAAAATGTATGCGAGTATGAACTGGCCTTAAGGCCAGTTCATGGTCGCATATATCGCAAAAATGTATGCGAGTATGAACTGGCCTTAAGGCCAGTTCATGGTCGCATATATCGCAAAAATGTATGCGAGTATGAACTGGCCTTAAGGCCAGTTCATGGTCGCATATATCGCAAAAATGTATGCGAGTATGAACTGGCCTTAAGGCCAGTTCATGGTCGCATATATCGCAAAAATGTATGCGAGTATGAACTGGCCTTAAGGCCAGTTCATGGTCGCATATATCGCAAAAATGTATGCGAGTATGAACTGGCCTTAAGGCCAGTTCATGGTCGCATATATCGCAAAAATGTATGCGAGTATGAACTGGCCTTAAGGCCAGTTCATGGTCGCATATATCGCAAAAATGTATGCGAGTATGAACTGGCCTTAAGGCCAGTTCATGGTCGCATATATCGCAAAAATGTATGCGAGTATGAACTGGCCTTAAGGCCAGTTCATGGTCGCATATATCGCAAAAATGTATGCGAGTATGAACTGGCCTTAAGGCCAGTTCATGGTCGCATATATCGCAAAAATGTATGCGAGTATGAACTGGCCTTAAGGCCAGTTCATGGTCGCATATATCGCAAAAATGTATGCGAGTATGAACTGGCCTTAAGGCCAGTTCATGGTCGCATATATCGCAAAAATGTATGCGAGTATGAACTGGCCTTAAGGCCAGTTCATGGTCGCATATATCGCAAAAATGTATGCGAGTATGAACTGGCCTTAAGGCCAGTTCATGGTCGCATATATCGCAAAAATGTATGCGAGTATGAACTGGCCTTAAGGCCAGTTCATGGTCGCATATATCGCAAAAATGTATGCGAGTATGAACTGGCCTTAAGGCCAGTTCATGGTCGCATATATCGCAAAAATGTATGCGAGTATGAACTGGCCTTAAGGCCAGTTCATGGTCGCATATATCGCAAAAATGTATGCGAGTATGAACTGGCCTTAAGGCCAGTTCATGGTCGCATATATCGCAAAAATGTATGCGAGTATGAACTGGCCTTAAGGCCAGTTCATGGTCGCATATATCGCAAAAATGTATGCGAGTATGAACTGGCCTTAAGGCCAGTTCATGGTCGCATATATCGCAAAAATGTATGCGAGTATGAACTGGCCTTAAGGCCAGTTCATGGTCGCATATATCGCAAAAATGTATGCGAGTATGAACTGGCCTTAAGGCCAGTTCATGGTCGCATATATCGCAAAAATGTATGCGAGTATGAACTGGCCTTAAGGCCAGTTCATGGTCGCATATATCGCAAAAATGTATGCGAGTATGAACTGGCCTTAAGGCCAGTTCATGGTCGCATATATCGCAAAAATGTATGCGAGTATGAACTGGCCTTAAGGCCAGTTCATGGTCGCATATATCGCAAAAATGTATGCGAGTATGAACTGGCCTTAAGGCCAGTTCATGGTCGCATATATCGCAAAAATGTATGCGAGTATGAACTGGCCTTAAGGCCAGTTCATGGTCGCATATATCGCAAAAATGTATGCGAGTATGAACTGGCCTTAAGGCCAGTTCATGGTCGCATATATCGCAAAAATGTATGCGAGTATGAACTGGCCTTAAGGCCAGTTCATGGTCGCATATATCGCAAAAATGTATGCGAGTATGAACTGGCCTTAAGGCCAGTTCATGGTCGCATATATCGCAAAAATGTATGCGAGTATGAACTGGCCTTAAGGCCAGTTCATGGTCGCATATATCGCAAAAATGTATGCGAGTATGAACTGGCCTTAAGGCCAGTTCATGGTCGCATATATCGCAAAAATGTATGCGAGTATGAACTGGCCTTAAAATGGTATAGTCTTATTAGAACATTGTTTCAGTGCAACTGTCGCCAGGGCTGGATGAGAGATGGTATTTTTGAACGGTTCATTTAATACAAAAAGTCGAAAGACGTTACTTAATATTCTCCCAGATCGAATCTAAAACAACTAACCTAAAATTGTTGACTCCTTCTATTCACGAATTCTCTCATGAACAGTTCAGGTCGTTTTGCGTAAATATGAAGAGTAAATAAATAATTTGCATGCCGTTAATTGACCTATATTTTCGATAGTCACTTTAGCCGTTAACCATAAAGGGCAATACAATATTCATTAATTGTGTCAGAATCTATGTGTAAACAGCATCTGTCTCGGTATTTACTCAAATTATACGATTTAGCATATGAGTAAATATTTAGAAAGGAAAATATTCAACGAAAAAAAAACTTTATACCACCGAGTGTTAAATGCTTTTTTAGGCACTAGATGTGTAGATTGCCTTTCGAGACCGCAGGCCGAGTGTGACAATACACATCGTTTTCCTAAAAAAGTGCATTTAGCAACGAGTTGTATACAACATTTTTCTCAATAAAGGCAATGGAAAGTCCTACTTTTCGTCACTTGTTGCGAATTACTATTACAGTGGTGATAGGTGATTCAATACAATACATTTAGATAAAATCTAACATCAGCTGATTAAATATACACAGAAATCTGCAATTCTAAAACAAAGGAAGTAGAATATTTTGAATTAAGCACTATGGCCAATTCTTTTAACTAAAGAGACAACAGATTAGATTACAATAAAATGGTACGCTTCTACGTTCATACAATGTAGTCCCGTGGAGAAATATATTGTCTTTCGTTTGTTCCTTATTAAATTTATTGATTGTCGCGTAACTTATAATGTTTTCCTTCCAACACCATGTCAACTGTCCAATTTTATTTCAAAATATAAAACATTTTCTATTTTTGGCCGAATAAATATGACTTTTGAAAGCATAGTATATGTGATTACTGAGTTAGCTTCAGTAATTTTAACGTTTGCTCTGCAGAAATGATGTAGTGTGGTTGACTACATCTTTGTCAAAATGAGGAGTTTAGCCCAAGCATCATTAAAACAAAAAAAAAATGCACCAAAAACCTAGTGAAGCGTCTCGTTTTTATGTGTTTGTTGACATAGGCGTTGTCTCAACTCAACATACTCACGAAAACTCTACTTTTCACCTTTTAATTCCTAGTCATGTAAAAGACTGTTGTAAAGAAAATTTAAAAAGGGTCAAAACCGAGACAGGTAAAAGTAGGTGGAAAGTTTACGCTGTAAGTCCTATGCAAAATGAATACGGAGTGAATAGTACCAGTGGTACAAATATGAAATTCACGAAAATGATTCAATATTTTGCCAAATCAACCATGAAGAGCTAATACCTGCCAATAATGACTTTCAAATATTGTAAATTCATTTCGGAAGAATCTGTAACAAAAAATTCAGAATCAATGCGTAATTTGTGAATGGTACCTTACAGTCAAGACATTTTACGAAATCACTTTGTTCACGACCACTTCAAATTGAGATGATATATCGATACAATCGTTGGTCATAATATAAACGGACATGGTAAAAATGAAAAACTAAAAATAATTTTTTATCAAAGCTATCGCGGTGTAAGTCGTAAATTAGTAATATCATCTTGTGCAAACTGCGCTCCTCATCCAGCACTACTTGCTAATTCCTTTTCTACGGTCATATTCTCAATTCAAGTGTTTTTAAATTAGCATATTAAAGGCGAGTATCATTTTAATTGGATGGAATTTTCTCATCTACCTGAACTATCCAGCGTCGACATTCGAATAGTCACACTAATTTCAGTGAAAAATTGTGTCCTATTACATTCTATTGCATTCGCTCAAATTGGTTGTTTGTTCTTTGTGTAAATGTGGAGCTTTCAAATCTAGATTTCAAATACATGGGACAAAAAGTTGAAAAGTAGAGTTTACGTGTGAATTTTGTTGATCCGAGGTGAAGTCGAGGTCAACAAACACAGTAAAACGAGACCTTTCAACTTTTATCCCGAGTTTTGTAATGGATTTTACATGTTGTTGGCGTCGAAGGTTCACGAAATTCGATAAAAAGAACGATTTTCGACCCGCAAGCATGTAATATATAATACTTTCTGTTAGGCAGAAAACACACGAGCAATTTGGCATTGATGGGATTGATAATGCTGCGTTTTCAATTGTAATTCGATATTCACCACAGGCTAAACAGTGCAAAACGCAGCATTAATTGCCGATCCCATCAATGCAAAATTGCTCGTGTGTTTTTTTAGCATATTGACTTAAATGCAAAATTTCTCGTGTGTTTTCGGCCCTAGCATATTGACTTAAACAGGTTTTAGTGACTTTGCGCATTCTTATGTATAAGGTTTGACGACAATTCATTTTTCGACATTGCAATTATCCATTGTTGTCTGTGGCTCTTACACTTAATCACATTTGATGTGGTTGAGTCCCGAGCAAGTAAATAAACAGACAGGAATGTGTTTCGTGTAATAGTTTAGTGCTAGAAATCTATGTTGTACTATTACACTGTCTGATACCAAAAAAAGCTTGACACGGTCGGTTTTTGTGTTTAATATCTGTGAGGGTTCTAATGAGTGCTACATGAAGGCCTGATGCCTCACAAGTAAGTTCATTCGAAACTGTAGAAAATTTAACTGATTTGTAATGTTGTGCACACATAATATAGGCCGAAAATACACGAACAGTTTTGCGTTGATGGAATCGAGAACCAACAATTATGCTGCGTCTGCCACTGTAATCCGTTATTCACCACAGACTAAACAATGTAACGTGCAGCATAATAGTCGATCCTATCAACGCAAAACTGTTCTTGTGTTTCCATCTTTAATGCTTAGTTTCCTCTTACCAAAAAAGTACTCCGTGTGAGAGACAAAATTGAATTTTTTCAATTTATCCTTTGTTTATTTGACAGCTCGCTGTCTCACGGCTCTCTCACGGAGTACTTTTTGTTGAGTGGAATGGACACTTAAGCATTTTCTTTTTTTTATTTCTTTCTTTTGCCATTGCAACTAACATTGAAACAGAGAGTAATCAGTGAATAATGCGTGGACTCTCTGTCGAAAATATTACTTTATGTATTATGTTGTGCAAAGACCATTTTTGTAGCACTAGCCCTGAGAAGTTTCTGCATGGAAGGGAGAACATTCAATAATAATTTTCCCAAGGCATACGTGAACTGGTAATTGGTATGAGAATAAGCGGAAACTTGCTAGTCGGGGTGTGTAACCTTTATTCTCTAGTTTATTACTAAAAGTAGATAAATTAGATTATACAGATAAGAGACCAAAGCAGCAACGGCTGGTCCAAACTTTTGGTTTGGTTTAATTCTGTAAGATACGGTAGATCTATTCGTAAGCCTTTGTTCAGTGAAAAGTATATGCAAGATTTTCTCTCGTTCCGGAAATGATAAGCCATACCATAGCTACCGATAAAAAAGTAATGTGTTGATATTTTACAGTTGTTACGCTTTTAAGTGGCAATGATATGCAGATCACAAATTCCTTTATTATATAAATTGTTCACGTCAGCTCGCACCTTAATTTTGCAATTAAGATGAAAACGCGTTGTGTTATTATTTTCCTTTAAGATGGCGGGCATTTAATGAAAATTAAAAACGAAATTCAGCAAAAAGAAAGGAAAAAAGAAAACGAAAAAGAAAAACAACCGCAACGACGACGAAGCTCAAGTTTTAGGTATATCTTTGCAATGAATGCTACTGACAACGTAAGGTGGTAAAAATATTAATTTTGTTTTTTATTTATATTATATACCCATAATATGGATATGGAGTCGACAATATAATGCACACAGCTATCAAATATCTTGGCTGAATGCCAAATTTCGATATGAAAATTCTTAAACAAAAACATCAGACAATAAATTGTGGAAACGATATTATATGTGCAATGGATTTTATTTTTCTTCTATTTTTTATATATTTTCATTTTAAAAGTCTATGTACTGTGCTGGCGATAAGAGGTGATGATAATGGCGTGTTACATAAATTCAATATAATCTGGCAGATAATTGAAATATTAAATAAATGGTAGTTTCTGTTGAGTGTAGCAATTTATTATTGGCGGAAGGGTAGCTGTTTCAGATGTTTTTGTTTGGTTTGCTGTATTGAACATTAACGTTGGAAATTTACTACGAGAAATTAGAGCTGCATTTGTTGTTGGCTCCATAAATTACAATAACTTCTCTACTCGAAAATCAGTACTTTGTTATTTTGGTTCGTCTATTTAACGATATATGAATGATTGAGTTTTCTAATAGGACGCAAAAACATTTACGGTTAATAAAATATCCAATGTAGGCATTAATCAATTAGCCCAGAGGATTTTGTACCACCATCATCTATTATAATAGTAGTGTAGCTAGTGTAGCATGTAATGAAATTCACATTGAGCGTAAAATATATATATTTATATAATGTGTGTGTGTTTCGATTAAATCTGCTTTAGGGGGCACTACACCATCAGGAACGTCGAACGTAACTTAAACCAAAATTAATTTACGAAACAAAAGTTTCGGATTATTACTTCACTCTGAGTCAAACTGAATTACAGACTTTTAATCCTTCCATACATAATAAAATATTGGGTCGTTCATGCTGTCTAATTTATGTGTGCGGACGGATAGATCTATTTTATACAATATGTACGTAACCGATTCAGCATTGCTTTACAGTGAATCGTTAAACATGAAATGGATACCACTACCTTTGGTAATTTATACGGTAAGCGAAACTAACTCACATCGCGTTTGAAGAAACTATCTGAGGTTCAGCTTCAGATCTAATCAGTAATAACTGAGATGATAACTAAGTTTTATTTGTAAAATTCGTAGTTATTGTTAAGAAGCGCAGATGTCAACATTTGATATCCTCGTAATATAAAGTATTGGATGTTACAAAGGCATAATTTTCGTAAAAGTTGATAATGCTCCATTGCTTTGGTTGGGCAATTATTTGTTGCAAAATTTTTGTGTACGGTACCGAGCATGGTCGTAGAACATTGCCCATATCAAATAGAGTAGCATTTTCTCTAATCACATGACCTTGTAACAGCGTAGAGATGTGAAATAATAAATGGTACACTGTCGTGACTGTCACTATTTTTTTTTCTATTGCTATGCTTGGTGCTTTGTATACAGTATACAGTAGTCATGCGGAAAACAGTTTCATATAAATTATAACAGATGGTGTTACATTTTTTTTATACAATTCAGACAATAAATTACTATAAAGAAGGAGGTGAAGCAGGTATACGTAGGTTTCCTTCATCATCGTCATTTACAGGACCATAACCTCGACTTTGTTGTGAACATTTTGACCACTCAAATGACCTTAATATAGGCCTACTCTTGGTAACAGAATTTAAAACGCACCTGTTACAGACGGCAAGCATGTGATGAGTATTATTTTCGAGTCTATTACTTCCATCGATCAAAGTATTTTTAATCTGATGATTTCAAATCTTGTATTTCATTTTTTTAAAGATACATTTTACCATATAAATGGCCATATTACCCAGAGCTTGTCATTATTTTTGTCTTCGTTATCGATAACAGAAGAATAGCCGTATGTGACAGGTTAATAAATTGAAATTTTTCAAGAACGCACAGAAAACTAGAGTCCGTTTATACTATTTTAAAATTTATTTTTAAAAGCTATGAAAACTCGAGAAACAGCGAAATGATAATCTGTGGTACTGACACAGTAGTGATGCGGCTGAGTTGGAATGGTATCGAAAATCGAAAAGTTGGAAATTAGGTCAGGCTCTACTATTCATCTTCAGATATCACATTGACTTATATTTTGTTTAGTTACAAAGAATATGTCAATTACATCATTACTGTTGAAGTGACTCATCAGCATTTGGTATCAATATTAGTATGTTGCAAGAAGTCATGTTCACTAAAAAATATCATCAATCGATGATAAAATTTCAAAATAATCGATACAATATCAAAGACAATCATCGATTATGAACATTTGACTATCGATAATTATCGATTATCGATAAAACATTCGTTTGGTATTTGTCAATTACTGAAACTCGGAACTATCCGTTTTTTTAACGAATATTATACACTAACACTCAAACAAACTAATGAAATTGGGCCAGAGGACGACCTCCACTGGAGGTTAGTTTTAGTCGGTTTAATTTTTTTTAAACAATTTTTATTTTCATACTTTATTGATTATCAAATATCGATATTTATGGTTCATCGATAAAATATTCGATTGATATTAACTTTTGAAAAATATCGATAATCGATTTCTAAGAAATAATCGATATTTTAGAAATTGAATGAATTATCGAACATGCCTCGTTGCAAGGTCATTTAGGACGTCATTCGTAGAATCCAATACCACCTAACTGAAAGTTTTAGTCGAAAAAAATATACAAAGTTTGCGATGTTTGATCGGCTATTTTCGTTTTTACTGTACGATGGAATAGATCTATAAGGAAAATGCGTCAAAGTTATTGATTGAATCGATTAATTTTTCAAAGTTGAGGAAAAGATAGGGATTAGAAGCTAACCAAATATCGATTTAATTCTCTGAAGTCGTTGTGAATTTGATTCGTTGTCGCATGAGTTCGACCCAGTCACTTCTAAATACTTCTACAAATCCGACAAGGTACATTATTGTTCAGTTTTGTAAGTAATAGTCATTTACACAACGATGCATAGAAAGATGTAAGGTCCAATTGACATGTGAATTTTATTGGATGTCGTTGCGTTGATAGTAATTGTCTGACGCGGACTTAAAAATGGGTCAAATCGTGACATTCAACAAAGGCAAAACAATTTTGTTTGCCAAGTGAGCGCCTTAAGTGATATGACTGTGCTCTATACGAAAACATTGGTATTTCACTGGTATCATCTGAAATCTAAAATACTTTCCACAGTATCGCAAACTTTGCTTCATTTAGCAGCCAAATTTCGAATTTCATAAAGATTTTATAGCAACGTAATTCACGAGTAAAAACCAAAGATTTGTACTGTACATGTTATCCCGTTTTGTGCATGACTAACGAAACATATAAACGAATAATTGGACAGACGTTAACAACCGTCCGAAACCATATATAACATTTTCTTTGGTCGTTAGAGTGACCGAACGAAATAAAACGTCGAAAACAGATGCCTCTGCAGTTTATTGTTTGTGCAAGAAATCGAAAGGACAATTGTTCGAGTCATCAGTTTTAACTGGTATATAACATCATATAATTTGTCCGACGGTAGAATTAATACTATTTGTACACACAGAACTTTCACAATGACGGGGACACGCGTTGTTTTGGATTCATTTTTTAACCAAATATTTTCGTAAACATTTTTTTTGTGTGTGTAACCGATTTTTTTTTTTAAATTTACACATATGACGGTCATTATTTTCGTGGATCTATTTTTAAACGACATTTTACGAGGTTTTAAGGATTTTTTTCTTATTTTTTTTATTCTAAAACATTTTCTTGTAGTTGGTCTATCATGCTCCACGGGTATTATGTAATTTAACACAATTTTTTTAACAGCAAGATTTTTCTTTTTCAAAATCAACAATAAATTTGGTAAAAGATTAATTTGCTTTGCAAATAATTTTCAATTAAAAGTTTCTTTTTTAAAAATAAAAAAGAAAGAAAAAGAAGAAAAAAATATAATACAAACGTAGATTGCGAAAACTCGCAGCTGTTCAATTTAATCATAATCACAAACACACATAAACAAAAATAAGAAGAAAAAAAAAAGAATGTTAGAAGTTGAAACTAAAAAAAGAACGAAAAAACCACTTGAGTATACAATATAAAGATTTTCATGGTGAAGATGTTTACAAAACACTCACTTTTTTAGATTTCTCGTCTTTGAATGTTGAATAAAAAAAATAATCCATTGAACGAGTTAGGCAAGACCACTTTTGCAGACATTTATTTTAGGTATTTTTATATCCATTCATACAGACGTACTCCATTTTCCTACAAATTTTTTTTCTTCCTTTTCCTTTCTTATTTCACAAGATGAAACACGACGTTCGCGACCGAACAATGCAAGAAAGACATTGTTCATCACACACGATTTTCCAAATTCAACATTTTTTTTTCACGGCTCTTCACAATTTAATGTTTTGCCCCACTGTCTTCGTGGAAAACATTGAAATAATTTGCGGTACACATTTTCGATCGGAACGGTTAATTTGTAAGAGTTTTAAATGTTTTTTTAATTCAATGGCTAAATGAATTATGTGTGGAAAAACGATTGATTAAAATTACAAAAAATTTATCTAAAAAACGCCGTGCAAGTGTGCATGCGAACCAACTATGATCAAACACTATTAGAGCAGACGAAAATTTTTGATCCACACACGTATTTGTTGGTCGTCGGTTCAGCATGAAAAAACCGATTTTGTGGATTCGGGAAAGTGAAGAGAGAGAGAGAGAGGTTTCAATTACGTTTTCGAAGAGAATTACCGTACGTTTTCACTGTGGAAACGCACGGTCCCCCTGAACAAAAATAAAGTTCAAAGGAGAGGAGAGTCCAAGGAGAGTTCAAAACATTGGTCCCTTAAGTTGGATCGAATGTTACCTCATTTGTAATTTATGCAAATTACACGATGGTGAAAAATTACCTATATAAATTACCTTATAGGTTGACTCCCCAGATAGTGGAATGCACGCTGTCCGTGCGTTGGAAATGGGTTTTTAGGTACATATTGTGCGTAAAGTCGGCTTACAATGAATACTGTTAGCTTGAAATAACCTTTAGTTCAAAATAGATGCACCAAAAATTTTATTGCTTTTCTGATCATTTTCTGATAAATATCAAAATCGGTTGGTCGGGAGTTTTCAGACATAGGGAATTTTTTTGTACCCTTGTGAAACCGTTCCCATATAAATCGTAGGTCTTTCGAACTGGTGTCTGCCAAAAGAATTTGTGTTAGCCTAAATTGAACCCTTTCCAATGATACCAAACATAGCATATTTCATGATAGTAATTTAGGCTTTTAATCAAATGGAGCTGGGTAGAGTCGGTCTACTAAGAAATTGACAAAAAATAGAAAATGTTTGAATCAAATTTTCAACTCACAACAGTGTACTTTACATAAATAAAAAAAGTTGTATGGGGTAGTATCTGGTCCGACTTTACGAACCACTGTTTTGAACTCTCCACTGTCACTTTATTTAAACCAGCAATCAATTTTTGGGTGCATTTTCAGTAAAACTTTATTTTTGTTCAGGGTGACCGTGAAATGAGGAAACGAGGAAGGGATCGGAAAATTTTCACGGAAATTCGTAAAACTGTGTGATTTTCATGTTGGTCGGAGAGTGAGAGAGAATTTTCAACAAGCATGCGCTCGACGAATGATTGTGTGAAAATTGTTTTGATAAATTTTTGGTACTACATGCGGTTTTGATATTTTCTTTTTTTTTCTTTTTCTTTTTTAGTGCGTTGGCTTTGATGAACATTGTGTTTTTCCTACACAACCAATCTATATAGTTTGTAAGATGTGTTTCTACATGCACATTTGTAGGACACGTTTCGTTATGCTGCGTTAAGATTCTCGTCGTAATTTAGTTGAGTTATACAATTTTCAAACATTTATTACAGACATTGAATGTTGTTGCGTTAATTTGATTAGTCAGAGGCTGTCTTAATTCGAAATTTTAATAGAGAATTGACACATTTCACGACGAAACTAGACAATTCAGCAAAATAACATCTTTGTTCCATAACATAATACGAATGATCCGGATTGCTTATTGTATACGCTATTTCCCCATGTCATTACCGATAAAGCCATTACATTTCGCACAATTTAGCCTAATGACTCACGTTTCATTATGTTCATTTCCATATGACTTTGTTCGTTCAACGGCTATTATGTACCATTGATCACTAATACACCAGTGTGAAATGCATTGCAAAAAAAAAATTAATTATCGACAGCACGTCGGGTCGGACTTTCAAACATTAGATGGTTAAAGATAGAGAAAAATGAAATTACTCAAAGCATTTTCGAAACAGAGGTAGCTATTCCGTTACATGTATACTTGCATTGCACAATGTCCAGTGCACATATTATGTGATATAATTTGGAACAGGCGAGTGAGTCAAGGTGCTAATTTAATGTAAATAAATAATGTGTCCGATAATATTGATTGACGTTCCAATGAAAAATTTATTTAATCAGCAGTAAAACGCAGTTCCATTCGAATCAATGTAATGCTTTGGAAACGTTTCTGCGAGTTTATGCTCGTATATCGGAATGAAATGCAGATTAGATAGATTATTAGCAAGATACTAAATGCTTGTGCAGCTGGAAAAGTTTTCTTTCCGAGCACACTATAAAATAAACTTTCAACTTTACGACATACGAGACGAAGGTAGATAAAGGAAAATAAAAACGTTCATTTTACGCGAGGCATTTTGTCTATATAAACCATTTATGCCTTCAATATCCAGTTTTGCATTCACATGAAAACTTTTATTATATCTCCTTTTTCCAAACTTAAACTGTTGATAGATGATGCACTTAACATTCTTTCCTCGATAACTATTAACGTCGCGTAACTGGCCTTACACACAGCGACGTATGCATCGAATTTCCTTTGTTATAAATTTCAAATTTGACACTAGAACAAAAGAAATGTATACGTAGCGACGCTGTGTGAAGCTACGGTAACATTGTGAAACTGGCTCCGACGTCTGACGAAGTTATTAAGTAATTTGTGGGTTCGAAAACACAACTTGCAGCCGATAAGAGAAACGTACAAGGGATAGACGAAGACCATTATGGTCCAGCGGACCATCCACACAAAATCAAAAAATTATGTCACACCAATTTAAGACGTTGTTACGTTAAACACTCTTTACGAGAAACTTAAAGGTATCCAAAAAAAAGTTTTTAAAACTCGGTATCCTAGTATATCAGTTTGGGTCTACTCTTACTGTGGATATACATAGCAACGTAAAAGTGACAGATGCAAAAATTTTCTCATACGGCAACTCGAAATTTCATTCATAATTTTAATTTTATGAATGAAATTTCGGGTTGCAGTATTTAAAAAACATTGCAACTGTCACTTTTACGTTGCTATGTAAATCCACGGTTACTGTGGATTTACATAGCAACGTAAAAGTGACAGATGCAAAAATTTTCTCATACGGCAACTCGAAATTTCATTCATAATTTTAATTTTGTGAATGAAATTTCGGGTTGCAGTATTTAAAAAACATTGAATCTGTCACTTTTACGTTGCTATGTAAATCCACAGTTACGGTATAACATCAATTAGTTGATAAAGCTAAACTTTTATGGAATTTTGGTTACCAGTTTCAAATGTAATTCCGACGAATGTCTCGTAAAATTTTTTCTTTTTACTTTCTTTATGTCGATGATGCACAAAATTTGTGTGAATTTAGAAACATAGTGACTCTTCGCAGGCGCCTGTCAATAGCCAAATTATTATTAAAGATACTATTGGCAGACGCCTGTCAATAGTGTCTTCCTTATACAAAATCTATCACAAAGACTATTCGCAGGCGAAATGACGTGCCAACAGTGTCTACGATTTAGAGAGTACAAAAATTTGAACTAATGTCGGTATAGTCTACATCGTACTTCCTTGAAAAATAATGTATGGAAAACAGTTTTTCCTCAACTGATTAGAATTTTTTTCAGTAACGATAGTGCATGACTCAATGAGCACCCACCTCAAGAGCTATTGTGATTTTTATTTGCAAAAAAAAAGCATTTTACGTTAGTCTCTGTATAATTTCTGTTTGTGTTTGCAGATGCATATTCTGCATTAAATCTATTTTTAATAGAAAATCTATTGAATTCAGAGAATTTTCATACTTTGTTTCTGAACTGATTAAATCTAACTTTCAACATTCACAGAATTCATATTATAGTTTGAAGAAACTTTTCACACTGCACTATTTTCATTTACTATCCATAACAAATAAAAACTCCCACTTTTGTGTTATTTACTGCAAGTTCCACATTTAGGTGAGATATCCATTACCTCACCTAACTTTACTGAGAAAGTATTTGCATACTTTGAGGCGTGGAAGTATGCAATTCGAAAGTCAAATTAAGCCTACGGTCCAGACTGCACTTGTTATTGGCCGAGAATGCTGTTAGTGATGTCTCTAAACAAATCAAAAGCTGTTTTTCCATGACACAGAATATATTAGGAGTCATTCATAAATTACAGTTTTTTATAAATAAAATATTTCGCCGAGATTTTTGGACGGCGGCAGTAACGGATGCTGCGTTTCCACGTTGTATAGCAACTGCAAGATGTTGAAATAGATAACTTGTTGCTCGTTTTTCTTGTGTTATAATTGATATCTTGCTTCCAATCTTCTTTAACAATGCAAGACCTGCCGTTTTTTATTACTTAATATTAGTGTGTTATTAGAGGTTACTTTGCTCGGGAAAAAATCACTTAACACGAAGTTGAATTAGGTTTTAGAATACACTGAGAAATAAGATATTATCACATTTTTGCTTTTAGCAGATACTTCGTATTTCTAGACCCACAAATTCTGAAACCTGTGATAGGTATATAAAGTTTAATGTTTGTTTGTTTGTTGGTTTGTCCAGACGGAAAGTCCTAGAGACCTGAAATTTGGCATGCCGACTAATGCGGAAAAGTTAGAAGTAAACGCACGATTTTTTTTTTCAATTTTGTGTGTTTTTTGACCCACGATTTGTTTTGCCTGTTTATGTCGCGTTTCTTAAATATGCAAACATTTTTGTACGTATGAACATTTTTAAAGTAAAACTATTTTTTGGAGTGAAATTTCAGCATGAATCTGCCTCAGCTCTTTTTCATCTGATCCACACATACAATAAAAACGGTTTATACTTGTTTATATGGTTGAAGCTGCTACACACCCGCGCGTGGTAGTGATAAAACCGTATGAAGATTTATAAACAGTTTTGATTGTTTGCTGAAAAACAGCTGAAGCAAATTCATGCTGAAATTCCACTGCCTTTTACTATAAGCGTAAAACTATTTTTAATGCTTGCGTTTTTTCAACACGTGAAAATATTTTTGACGAGTTTTTTGGGCTGTAAAAATGAGTGGGTCTGATAAATTGTGGATTTAATTTAATTTCTTATATAATTTGACCATAAATTGTGAAGTTGAATTTTTTGCAATCTATTCGTTTCCATGAATAAAAAAAAAATCTGGACAAAAGAAACGTTTCTTGCAAAGAAATTTTCACGCTTTAAAAAAATGTAAGATAATTTTACGAGGCAACAACTTAGTGTTTACATGTCAACAAAAAAAAAAAAAAAACAGAACGTTTTTATATGTCAAAAAGAATGCTTGACAAACAAATGCATCAAAGATGTGAACGAACAAAGAACTTCACGCGTTAAACAACGCATTAATGTGCAAGCATTCGACTTCTTATATGGAAGTTGTAACAAATAATTGATAACACGAAAATGAAAGCTTTTATTTGTTATGAACAGTAGTTATGACCAACACAAGATTTCACTTCGAATATCACATTTTTCTGAATAAAAAATTCAACTGGACGTATGTCAGTGCAAAGTAAAAAAGTATGATACTACTCGGTATAAAAATTTTAAAAAAATGTTCAGACCTTCAACAGCTCATCTATCATTAATTTTTCTAGCTTTAATATGAACCAGAGCATATTTTATAGAAAATTTTAATTTCTAAAATTTCTCCGGAATTTAATTTTTTTGGAAATGTTAGAAATTTTTAAGGCGAACCATTTCTACAAAATTATACAATTTCTACAAATATCTTTATATTTTGAAGTTTTTAGATACTTTAAAAAATTTCATTTTATGTAGAATTGCAATTTATACGTAGAAATTGTAGAGAACGAGAGAATTCTATTCATTTTTAGAAAATCTGCCCTGGTATGATGAAACAAAGTCTGAAACAGATACAAACAAAAAATGTTTAGATTTACAACATCCTAGACTTTGGGTTACGCACTTCAAGCATGAGTGGGACTCTAAACAGAGTACTGAAACTGAAATGTGCCATACTAATTTTGGCACTGTAAAAAAATTAGTAAAAAGTTTTCGTATAAAATAGTACTCTATTTGGCAGCTGTCTGTCACTACAGTCACTCGCTTGGAATGCGTTGCTTTGGTCCATATTCCGACAATGAATCGAAATTAAATAAATGTTCAAGTTACACATTAAATAAGTTCTGAACATTTTATTTTATATATATAAAAATGACCAAAGTCTTTGTCGAATAATTGAATTATTTTTAAAAGATGGTTTCCCAGTAAATATATACGAATTTCATTTTGGATTAAAATTATCGATTATAAATATAAATATATCTAAATATAAAGCAAAAACTAAACAAAACAAATAGCATTCATTATGTTAATAGGCTAATGTAATCCACAAGATCAATTGATGGGTAATGTTTCACCGGCATCTACCTAATATATTATACACACATTCAATGAAAATCAATAAATACAATAAATTGCTACCTAAGTGAGTATTTTCAATGTAATAATTTTTATACGAAAAGTATATCTATGGATATCCTGGCAAAATAGGGAGCTTAATTTCAGCATAATTGAAAGTAAATTGCTTTTTAAACAAGTTTGAGAAAAAAAAATTGTATGTAAGAGAAACTTCACGTAAAGCAGAAAAGAAAAGCTTTAATATTTCATGAAAAGAAACAAAAATGCTTAATAGGTTTAAATTTGCTTTTCTTTTCTTATTATTTTGTTTCTTCCTCCACATTAAGTACGGTTTAACAAAAGCAGTAATAAAAATAGAATAAACTCAAAATAAAAGACAATTTTTCCGAAACTTTATTTTCCAAAAATAAAAAGAATTAAAAGGAAGAAAAACTCAAATTAATTTTATTTAGGAAGACGCAAAAAAACATTTTTCAATGGAAAATTGTAATTTATGCAACGAGGTGACGAAAAGTGGCAGATATGTAAGTTCGCTCGTTTGAACATATCAAAATACCCAACTTTGCATCATACATTTTTTTTTGTAATTTCGTCATGAAAAAAGGAACAATCTGATGTGGCTGTGGTTTAATTGTCAGCGGATCAAACTTTGGCCAACGCAAGATTTCTATCTACGTTCAGCGGTTCAAATCGAGTGATAAATACCGAATCTCCAGTGATAAATAGTAAAATTCGAGTGATTATAAAATGCAATGAAAGTATAAACCAGGTATGGTCTGTTCATACAAACCGGAGGACAAAGCGATTTCATATAACCAAACTCACCTCTCATGAGAGGTGGGTTTGTTTATATGAAATCGCTATGTCTTCAGCTACATACAAAGTTTGACATTCGACCATACCTTGTGTTGACGTTCATTGATTTAATGTACCACTACCAAAAACATACATGAAAAAACTAACTTTTCGCACCGGAATTGCATAAAATTCTTTTCTTTTCGATTAACAGGTAATTTGTCCACCCAGATATTAAAGCATTTTCACATTTTAACATTAATTAGTACGCAGCATTGGATACATCAATCAACCGATTTACATATAAATACATATGACACGAAATCAATAATTCTAAAGGAATTTTTCTCTATGGAAATGATTGAAAATCACATCAGAAACTGGCCAATTAACTAACAATTAAATGGTTTTTTTTTGATCGAATACAATCTGATTTTATTTACAGCTAGTGTGAGTCGATTTTCTGTCGAAGTTTGAAACAGCTGTGCAAAACCACCTAGTACATGCAACTGAAAATGTATACATGAATGAATGTGTATCTAGTGCATGTAAACAAAATTGGATAGGTCTGTTCCAAGGCCATACAAATTGTCGAATTTCATCCATAGAGACATAACCTCATCAATATTTATATGAAAATCGATCCCTGTGGGATGAAATGGTGTTCGTTCAGCCAGTGAAAATTCGTGCTTACAGTTACTTGGAACAAACCTATGCCAAACGTCATCTGTCAATATTTTTAGAAACATATGCTCCTTCTTCGCTTCAGTACCTAATGGATAACCAGTTATACAGAACCAATGAGAAAAATTTTCAAAATTGTTTTGGGTAAATTTCAAACCTACCTCGTTTATCTAGAAGTTTTCAGTTACACTCACGGAATTTTGAAAACCAACACATTTTCTGGTTCGTGGTTTACTGTTTTTTTGTGAAACTGAAGTAAAACACAGAAACAGAAAATGTGTCGGTTTTCGAAATTCCGTGAGTGTATTTCGCTTCTAATCGTTTATCACGGCAATGTATCGAATTTCCTTGGTTATAAATTTAAAATTTGACACTAGAACAAAAGAAATTTGATATGTATACGTCGCGTCGCTGTGTGAAGCTCCGGTAACATTGTGAAACTGGCTCCGGCGTCTAACGAAGTTATTAAGTAATTTGTGGATTCGATAATACAACTTGCAGCCGATAAGATAAACGTACAAGGGATAGACGAAGACCATATGGTCCAGTGGACCGTCCACACAAAATCAAAAAATTATGTCACACCAATTTAAGACGTTGTTACGTTAAACACTCTTTACGAGGAACTTCATTTTAGTTATATATGGTGTTATAAATGCTGTGACTAGTCAAAAAAAAACTCTTATTGCCGGAATCGCCCAGGTCCTGGCGTTGTATACAAAAAAAATGTTATAAAAACTCGGTTGCCTAGTATATCAGTTTGGGTCTACTCTTACGGAAATTCGAAAACCGACACATTTTCTGTTTCGTGGTTTACTGGTTTTTTGTGAAACTCAAGTAAAACACAGAAACAGAAAATGTGTCGGTTTTCGAAATTCCGTGAGTGTATTTCGCTTCTAATCGTTTATCACGGCAAGCAATTGCATCAATGTCTTAAATTTAAATGTATTTTAATGTAAAACAAAGAAAAAGTTTGAAACCACATCAAGGCGTGCCTCTATTTTAATAAAACCAACGACATATGGACATTACCAGAAAAGCAACATCACATGCTCAACTATTTATCTGGTGCCATGATGAGTGTTTCGGAAATGTATTTTTTATTGACACAGAGGAATTTTAATTTTAGTGGTGGAGCGCGTTTGTTTTTGAATTCCTTCGGGCAGAAATGGCAAAATAGGATAGCATGACGATGTTGATATGAAATATCTACTGCGTTCGTTCATATAAAGCATCATTAGCAACAACAAAAGCAATTTGAACGCAAAGGCAGACAACTATTTTATATATTGCACAGAAAACAATTTTCTTTGATCAACAACACTAAAATGGAAATAAATTTTCATCAAATGGAAAATGTAAAAACAAGTCGTTCCGTATCTAATCTAGCATACGTTTAATCGATTTTTTTCTTACAAACCCATCACCCATGTACGTCCAACTTTTTTTTAAATAAATATTTGTCTTCTGAGGCGATGGAAGTTCACCGCTTTTCCGGTTTTCCCTTCCATCAGCTAAAAGACTGTCAAATGAACTGTTGTTGGTGCAAGATTTCTGTTTACAGCTCAGTCTTAAAATTTATGTGATTGGAAGTTGGTAGACGAAAATTAGTCAACGTAATTTGTATGTCTGTTAGCTGGTAATAGATTGATGTTCACTCAGAGTAAAAGGCGAATCAAAAATGGATTTACGTTAAAATAAATGATACGGATCAAAGAAGTGATAGGGTGGAATAAGTTTCTTGCGATTCAAAAAAATAACTTATCTGGCATAAATTTTGTTTTTATTTGTTTATTTATACGTCTCGACTCGGTCTACTACAGCTATTAATAGTTTATGTTGACGCCATCATTTCAATTGAAGCAAATTTTTATAGCAAAATACAAACGGGGTTGTATATCAGAGAAATGCTAATGCGGCACCTCGCGAGGCGCCGCTTATCACTGCTGTTGTGTATATGCCGTTTAAGTCTGTACAACATTGGAAAAATTGTGGATGACCTTTAGATTTTAACTAGTGATATTATACCCCGTGTCTTCGGCGCTTATAATTCAATAGTCAACACAAACACTCTTAACAAAGACTGCTATTACTCGCTGCACTCATCTTTGTTGACATTAACTCGTTTAGACAATCAGTAAAAAAAAACCCTTAAGGCTTAAGACACATTTTTGAAAGAAGATATTTTAACGCCGAAGTGAACACAGCAAACATTCATTCTAGTACTTATGATAGCGGAGTGTCACAAGTGTGTCGAAATATTTTCTGTGTTTTTGTCGCGACAAAACAAAAAAAAAACTTTTTGTTTTTGCATCGAGTAAAAAGTGTTTGTTTAGTGTTCAAATATGCCTTGGCGACCTAAAGAGACTATACCCAAATACAATGGAGAGCATAAGAGGTGACTTTCTTTGATTTTTTTGGTGAATTTATGTGATAAAATTTTCCATACATTTTCGGGAAACAGTCTTGTCTGAAAATACACTGAAATTGTTCACTGATCGACTTTTCGCCCCAAATGAAATCACTGATGTACTTTTCGCCCAAAATACACTGAAAGTGTTCACTGATCCACTTTTCGCCCAAAATTCACTGAAAGTGTTCACTGATCAAATTTTCGCCCAAAATACACTGAAACTGTGCAATGATCTACTTTTCGCCCAAAATACACTGAAAGCGAGCGGTGATCCACTTTTCGCCCAAAGTACACTGTATATATTGGCTGAGTAGAATAAAGTTTCAACTTCGTAGAGTTTGTATTTTTAGAGTTATAAAAGATTCAATTTTTATGATAGCACTGAAAAACCGTTACGTAATTATTATTGAATGTTCCCTAATTTTTTGTTGTTGTAGAAGTGGACCAGTGCGAGCATGATAAATACAATGAATAGCATACACCATAGTTTACAGTGGATGTCCTAGTTTTTTACTAGTGGAACATAGCACGAGTCAAAGGCAAGATGCACAATTTTCCTAGTTAAAATACAATTTTTGAAAGATTTACCTAATCTACTGTTAAGCCAAGTTTATAGAATGGTATTTCTTAAGCGGTGGACGTACAATAACTACCTTTTTGAAGATTTGCCAAACAAAAGGACATGGATTTACTAAGAAAATCATTCCATCAAAAAAAAATCATTCGTTACAGAGGCACTCATCCAAAAATCCCACTTTATGTGGAATAAACACATCACACATTTTTATTACGTTTTTCTTTCGTTCTCTTCTTTTCTTTTTTCTTTTTTTTTAAATCCTCTTCTGATATTACATCACCGTAGCAGGAAAACATGTCAGAATAATATGAAAAACGGTTATTTGTAATTTACGCGATGATTAACGCAGATGTTTTAGCTATAAGATTACATTGAATGAAAAATTCAAAATAGAAAGTTACTTAATTAATGATTTTTGGTTTGTATAGAAATGTGAATCGGGAATTATTTTTGCAGCAATGTAACCAGACCACATACATTACTTACACAATTTTCATTTTAATGTCAATTACAGTAATTATATCATTCACTTTTAGACATATTTCAGTCAAGTACTATACACGTATTCTGTATGGATTGAATGTTTTCATGTGCCACATATTATGTGGGTGTAGGGCAAGTTCCATTTTAATAATTTAACGAGATTTTTGTGTCGTGTGATACAGGAGAAGAACAATCTCCTATAGTTTTGCTACCCATACCGAATACATGAAATTGAACAGAAAAGAACTCACAAATAATTGTGTGGTTAAAATGCACGTCTCTACCTAACATTAAATCAGAACGTTTACGTTGAAATGATAAATGATTGTATATAATATACCATATCGGATGCCCGCATTTCCTTTTACTTCATATTTACTAAATTTAATATTGTTAAGTTTTGAAAAAGTTTCGCTTTCCCAGCCTTCCCATCCATTTATTTAATTAATTAAATTTTTGACTTGTAGATATCGTTGGTCTTGGACATAAAGCTATGGCAACTTACGTTCACATTCATATGGGGAAAGTTAAAGGCGTGTTACATGAAAAAGAGCCATAGTAAGTCCAAAAATTCCGATATGCGTCTCAAAGAAATTTTCTGTCGACAATGACTCTATGAAAGGTTTTGGTAAGCGAGGAAACCTGATTTGCTTATAAACGTGCTTAATATGGTTCTACAACTCCATCTTGCTTTTGATTACTATAACATATAAGGGCCTTCAGCATAGGAATGTGAAGTATTGCGTACAAGTTGGAGCATTAAAGCTTCGGTACAAATTCGTTTGCTCACTGTAAAATTTGTATTTAATTTTTTTTTAACCAAAAAGGTTGAACGTTTTTTAAGCCCAGAAATAATATTTGTGTTTATTGTTGTGATAATTACTATGTCTATCTGAAATGAGTATCCAATTTCTAGGGTTTATTCTCCTTCACATCAAATTGAGATTTACGCTATGGCTATTTCGTTAAAAACGAAAATGTACGTGAATGGATATTTTACATACCGGGGTCAGGGACGGAATCATTTATGAGTAGCAGTAGTGTCGACCGTTCGGTAAAATTGAAAGTTTATAATATATTCACACTGCAAGAATTGATTTGATTAAACAGATACGTATGCTAGTCGCTAGTGTTGTACCATCTTTGTAAAAAAAATCGTCAAAATTACAGGCAAGCCATCTAAACGAAAATGCTTTAAACGCGACAGAGACGAAATTGAGGACATTAAATTGTTTTCGGATATTTAAGTGTCTTGTTTTCGATGATTGATTTGAGGTAATCACAACCGTAGGAAACCTATACATAAATTACTATTGTATGGAATTCGTCACATTAACGTATACTAATGTGGGCTCGAACTCGTACATCGCAAACATCGCAAACATCGCACACATACATTCTTCTAATATTCGTTGTTTGCCGTTAGTAAATTATAACAATACAAAGTCATGGAACTGTAACGTTCAGAACGATATTGCCGATTGAAATCATATAAACGTCAGCAATACGAAACGAAGATTCGCACAAAAACATCGAAATTAATCAAATTTAAATCTTTAAAAAAAATGTTCTTTCAACGAACCTTAGTTGCATTAGCCTTGTGATAGAACATTCTTATTCAGCATCAATTGATAGATATTATATACTGTATAATGTACAGACTCCATGATCAAACTCCACCGCTCAGATCCGAGCAATTTCTGCATACGTCCCTGTATACACAAGAGGTGTTATTATTTTCATATCTAGTATACACCGAAGCTACAAAACATCCCTCTCTTATGCGATATAAATAATATTCTATTTATATCCATTCTAGCATAAATCACACATAATCTTCCACATTAAATGTAGGTAAAAAAATTGCGAAGAGATGCTAGTTAACGTTTGTAACATAGAAATAGAATTGGACACAATATGCAGAAAAAAACGTGGTCATTAATTATGAAAATAAAAAAAAACATGATTGATGTAATATTAACGATAAAATATGAAATAAATGACAAGATGTTATCTTCCGCATCATCCTTTCGTTTTTCGTGCCCTAACAGTGATGTATCATTGGAGTTTACTCTGTGTGTTCTTTTTTCATTATTCGGAACTCTTATAATATCCAAGAAGAAAAAAAAAACCGGGAATATGAAATCTGTAAGTAGGTCTTCTCCGTATTAAATGATGATGGGAAAAAAGCACATAACAATTAAAGAAACAAGAAGTTATGGGTTTTTAAAGCTTAGATGCGATTTAAGATTAATTCAAGAACCGAAGTATAAATAACGACAATTCTTGAAGGTACTCGTCGTTGAAGTAGTTTAAAATCTATACTTGCTTGATAGTTTCACAGCTGTTAATGGATAGGTAATCCATACATGAATTTGCTTCAGATCTTTTTCAGCTGGTCCACTCTAATACAAAGAAAAGTGTTTATACATCTTCATATAGGTGAAAGAGATACACGCGCGAGCGTGGTAGTGGTATCCCCGTATAAAACAGTTTTGTTTTTATGAGCGGACCAGCTGAAAAACAGTTAAAGTAAATTCATGCCTAAATTTGACTGACGTTGACTGTCCATGCTGGTTTGAAGATTTTTTATTTTGAAGAGTGTGGCGTTTGCACTCTCCTGCTTGAGTTGAAAGCGAAGAATGCAGCTACTCGCGAAAACTTCCTGAAGCAAGTTTTATGGCTACTGTCAATGACGGAAAACGAGTTTCTAAGGAAGTATCGATCAAAATAGCCAAACCTACACACTTGCTTAGTTAAAATAATGTTGCAAATAATGAATTACCAGATTTTAAAGCCAAACATCCAATGCAACAACAATCTAATCAATCGATTGACTCACTTACTTTCGTGACAATTGTAACAGAATCGGGATTTGGATTTTCTCTAGCTGCTGCCCAGGTTTACCGTTCTTTAACACTAATAGTTAAAATTCAAGGCACATAAATTCAATGTTGTTTTATGCATGGATATGTGCCGTGAATCGTTCTTATTTAATTAAGAGTTTTCTATAGACTTGTTTCATCCTTTAAGCACGAAGAATCGCATTCGAAGGGCTATTTATTCCAACCATTTTTTAATATTACCAATACCACTGTACCTAGGCAGATAAAGCATTCAAAACTTAAGACCAATGGATTGCCAGTTTGCTAATGTTCACACTGATTTTCGAAAAGGTTGAATGCTTTATGACTCGACGTTGATGGGTTGATGACACAAAAATTTATCCTCATAATCCTATCAAAAGACTTCTTTGGCCAGTTTTAGCGCATTTTTTATTTCCATGAAAACAACGGTTTGCAATAAAGATTAGGAGCACAATGGGTCAGCGTGAAAATAGTTGAATGGAAACGTTTTTATTTCGTTTTCTTTTAAGAGTGATATCGCCAAAACTTGAACCAATTTTGGTGAAAATAAATACAATGGTTCGGCGATCCAGGCAAGCTATAGCTCGTTAGAATCGTCTTTCAATTCTAAGAAATAGGGATCTTTTAGTTTTTCTGTCAGTTTCCCATTTTCGGAGTGAACACGTGAAAAGTCATAGCATGTCAAGGGGTGGTGAAAACAGTTTTTTTGTGATAGCTCAAGATAGACTTGTTTCTAAAAGTTGAAAATTTGTAGGAATATAGGCCTTTGGCAGACCTTCATAAAGAGTATAATCATCGGTATGGGCCGCCACCCGTTCTAGACTTATGACTCAAAATATGGTAAATGTTTGGTCAGTGATACTGGCTTGCAACAGAATTTATCCGCGGAACTGACTATAGGGTGTTATAGCTGGACTTACCCTCTTTCATTCCACATATAAAAAACCCCAGATAAATTCTGTTGCAAGCCATAAAGATAGTTGAAGTAAAATGTCGCTCCAGGAGACCCATATTTTTCAGTGTTTTAACTTGTTTTTTGTCTTCAAACAGGCTGGAGCGATGGGAATGAAATAAACTAAATCAAAATTACATGTTCAGCTCGAAATTGTCCTGAACCGAGCGATCACTGGTCTTAAAAAGTTTGCTTTCCTCCTACTTCGTAGTAGGTGGAAAACCTCATTTCTTTGACTTCACAAAATTAACAGACACTCATTGGCTTGCTACGAATATAGGTTGATTGTAAAGTAGAGATGTGCACCGTCCATTTACATATAAAAAACGTGATTTTACACACATTTCCATATTGTGTGACCTCTTGTGAAGCACAAATTGCATCTTGAGTGACCATTTATTGACTGTAAACGAACGCTGCACATCTCTGCTTTACAATAAACCTATATTCGTCGCAAGCAATTGAGTTTCTGTTAATTTTGTGAAGTAAAAGAAATGAGGTTTTCCACCAAATTAATTATTTTCCAAACGATGAAATTCAACGTTTAAATTAATTATTTTTCAAACGATGAAATTCAACGTTTAAATTAATTATTTTTCAAACGATGAAATTCAACGTTTAAATTAATTATTTTTCAAACGATGAAGTTCAACGTTTAAATTAATTATTTTTCAAACGATGAAATTCAACGTTCAAATTAATTATTTTTCAAACGATGAAATTCAACGTTCAAATTAATTATTTTTCAAACGATGAAATTCAACGTTCAAATTAATTATTTTTCAAACGATGAAATTCAACGTTCAAATTAATTATTTTTCAAACGATGAAATTCAACGTTCAAATTAATTATTTTCCAAACGATGAAATTCAACGTTCAAATTAATTATTTTCCAAACGATGAAATTCAACGTTTAAATTAATTATTTTCCAAACGATGAAATTCAACGTTCAAATTAATTATTTTCCAAACGATGAAATTCAACGTTCAAATTAATTATTTTCCAAACGATGAAATTCAACGTTCAAATTAATTATTTTTCAAACGATGAAATTCAACGTTCAAATTAATTATTTTTCAAACGATGAAATTCAACGTTTAAATTAATTATTTTTCAAACGATGAAATTCAACGTTCAAATTAATTATTTTTCAAACGATGAAATTCAACGTTTAAATTAATTATTTTCCAAACGATGAAATTCAACGTTCAAATTAATTATTTTTCAAACGATGAAATTCAACGTTTAAATTAATTATTTTCCAAACGATGAAATTCAACGTTCAAATTAATTATTTTTCAAACGATGAAATTCAACGTTTAAATTAATTATTTTCCAAACGATGAAATTCAACGTTTAAATTAATTATTTTCCAAACGATGAAATTCAACGTTTAAATTAATTATTTTCCAAACGATGAAATTCAACGTTTAAATTAATTATTTTCCAAACGATGAAATTCAACGTTCAAATTAATTATTTTTCAAACGATGAAATTCAACGTTCAAATTAATTATTTTTCAAACGATGAAATTCAACGTTTAAATTAATTATTTTCCAAACGATGAAATTCAACGTTTAAATTAATTATTTTCCAAACGATGAAATTCAACGTTCAAATTAATTATTTTCCAAACGATGAAATTCAACGTTCAAATTAATTATTTTCCAAACGATGAAATTCAACGTTCAAATTAATTATTTTTCAAACGATGAAATTCAACGTTTAAATTAATTATTTTTCAAACGATGAAATTCAACGTTCAAATTAATTATTTTTCAAACGATGAAATTCAACGTTTAAATTAATTATTTTCCAAACGATGAAATTCAACGTTCAAATTAATTATTTTTCAAACGATGAAATTCAACGTTTAAATTAATTATTTTCCAAACGATGAAATTCAACGTTCAAATTAATTATTTTTCAAACGAAGAAATTCAACGTTTAAATTAATTATTTTTCAAACGATGAAATTCAACGTTCAAATTAATTATTTTCCAAACGATGAAATTCAACGTTTAAATTAATTATTTTCCAAACGATGAAATTCAACGTTTAAATTAATTATTTTCCAAACGATGAAATTCAACGTTCAAATTAATTATTTTCCAAACGATGAAATTCAACGTTCAAATTAATTATTTTTCAAACGATGAAATTCAACGTTCAAATTAATTATTTTTCAAACGATGAAATTCAACGTTTAAATTAATTATTTTTCAAACGATGAAATTCAACGTTCAAATTAATTATTTTTCAAACGATGAAATTCAACGTTTAAATTAATTATTTTCCAAACGATGAAATTCAACGTTCAAATTAATTATTTTTCAAACGATGAAATTCAACGTTCAAATTAATTATTTTCCAAACGATGAAATTCAACGTTCAAATTAATTATTTTTCAAACGATGAAATTCAACGTTTAAATTAATTATTTTCCAAACGATGAAATTCAACGTTCAAATTAATTATTTTCAAACGATGAAATTCAACGTTTAAATTAATTATTTTCCAAACGATGAAATTCAACGTTTAAATTAATTATTTTCCAAACGATGAAATTCAACGTTAAAATTAATTATTTTCCAAACGATGAAATTCAACGTTCAAATTAATTATTTTTCAAACGATGAAATTCAACGTTCAAATTAATTATTTTCCAAACGATGAAATTCAACGTTCAAATTAATTATTTTTCAAACGATGAAATTCAACGTTCAAATTAATTATTTTTCAAACGATGAAATTCAACGTTTAAATTAATTATTTTTCAAACGATGAAATTCAACGTTCAAATTAATTATTTTTCAAACGATGAAATTCAACGTTTAAATTAATTATTTTCCAAACGATGAAATTCAACGTTTAAATTAATTATTTTCCAAACGATGAAATTCAACGTTTAAATTAATTATTTTCCAAACGATGAAATTCAACGTTTAAATTAATTATTTTCCAAACGATGAAATTCAACGTTCAAATTAATTATTTTCCAAACGATGAAATTCAACGTTCAAATTAATTATTTTCCAAACGATGAAATTCAACGTTTAAATTAATTATTTTCCAAACGATGAAATTCAACGTTCAAATTAATTATTTTCCAAACGATGAAATTCAACGTTTAAATTAATTATTTTCCAAACGATGAAATTCAACGTTTAAATTAATTATTTTCCAAACGATGAAATTCAACGTTCAAATTAATTATTTTTCAAACGATGAAATTCAACGTTTAAATTAATTATTTTCCAAACGATGAAATTCAACGTTTAAATTAATTATTTTCCAAACGATGAAATTCAACGTTTAAATTAATTATTTTCCAAACGATGAAATTCAACGTTTAAATTAATTATTTTCCAAACGATGAAATTCAACGTTCAAATTAATTATTTTTCAAACGATGAAATTCAACGTTTAAATTAATTATTTTCCAAACGATGAAATTCAACGTTCAAATTAATTATTTTTCCAAACGAATGAAATTCAACGTTTAAATTAATTATTTTCCAAACGATGAAATTCAACGTTCAAATTAATTATTTTTCAAACGAATGAAAATTCAACGTTTAAATTAATTATTTTCCAAACGATGAAATTCAACGTTTAAATTAATTATTTCCAAACGATGAAATTCAACGTTTAAATTAATTATTTTCCAAACGATGAAATTCAACGTTTAAATTAATTATTTTCCAAACGATGAAATTCAACGTTCAAATTAATTATTTTCCAAACGATGAAATTCAACGTTTAAATTAATTATTTTTCCAAACGATGAAATTCAACGTTCAAATTAATTATTTTTCAAACGATGAAATTCAACGTTTAAATTAATTATTTTCCAAACGATGAAATTCAACGTTCAAATTAATTATTTTCAAACGATGAAATTCAACGTTTAAATTAATTATTTTCCAAACGATGAATTCAACGTTCAAATTAATTATTTTCCAAACGATGAAATTCAACGTTCAAATTAATTATTTTCCAAACGATGAAATTCAACGTTAAATTAATTATTTTCAACGATGAAATTCAACGTTTAAATTAATTATTTTCCAAACGATGAAATTCAACGTTCAAATTAATTATTTTTCAAACGATGAAATTCAACGTTTAAATTAATTATTTTCCAAACGATGAAATTCAACGTTTAAATTAATTATTTTCCAAACGATGAAATTCAACGTTAAAATTAATTATTTTCCAAACGATGAAATTCAACGTTCAAATTAATTATTTTTCAAACGATGAAATTCAACGTTTCAAATTAATTATTTTCCAAACGATGAAATTCAACGTTCAAATTAATTATTTTTCCAAACGATGAAATTCAACGTTTCAAATTAATTATTTTCCAAACGATGAAATTCAACGTTTAAATTAATTATTTTCCAAACGATGAAATTCAACGTTCAAATTAATTATTTTTCAAACGATGAAATTCAACGTTTAAATTAATTATTTTCCAAACGATGAAATTCAACGTTTAAATTAATTATTTTCCAAACGATGAAATTCAACGTTTAAATTAATTATTTTCCAAACGATGAAATTCAACGTTTAAATTAATTATTTTCCAAACGATGAAATTCAACGTTCAAATTAATTATTTTTTCCAAACGATGAAATTCAAACGTTTAAATTAATTATTTTCCAAACGATGAAATTCAACGTTCAAATTAATTATTTTCCAAACGATGAAATTCAACGTTTAAATTAATTATTTTCCAAACGATGAAATTCAACGTTTAAATTAATTATTTTTCCAAACGATGAAATTCAACGTTTCAAATTAATTATTTTCCAAACGATGAAATTCAACGTTTAAATTAATTATTTTCCAAACGATGAAAATTCAACGTTTAAATTAATTATTTTCCAAACGATGAAATTCAACGTTTAAATTAATTATTTTCCAAACGATGAAATTCAACGTTTAAATTAATTATTTTCCAAAACGATGAAATTCAACGTTCAAATTAATTATTTTTCCAAACGATGAAATTCAACGTTTAAATTAATTATTTTCCAAACGATGAAATTCAACGTTCAAATTAATTATTTTCCAAACGATGAAATTCAACGTTTAAATTAATTATTTTCCAAACGATGAAATTCAACGTTCAAATTAATTATTTTTCAAACGATGAAATTCAACGTTTAAATTATTATTTTCCAAACGATGAAATTCAACGTTTAAATTAATTATTTTCCAAACGATGAAATTCAACGTTTAAATTAATTATTTTCCAAACGATGAAATTCAACGTTTAAATTAATTATTTTCCAAACGATGAAATTCAACGTTCAAATTAATTATTTTCCAAACGATGAAATTCAACGTTTAAATTAATTATTTTCCAAACGATGAAATTCAACGTTTAAATTAATTATTTTCCAAACGATGAAATTCAACGTTTAAATTAATTATTTTCCAAACGATGAAATTCAACGTTTAAATTAATTATTTTCCAAACGATGAAATTCAACGTTTAAATTAATTATTTTCCAAACGATGAAATTCAACGTTCAAATTAATTATTTTCCAAACGATGAAATTCAACGTTTAAATTAATTATTTTCCAAACGATGAAATTCAACGTTCAAATTAATTATTTTCCAAACGATGAAATTCAACGTTTAAATTAATTATTTTCCAAACGATGAAATTCAACGTTTAAATTAATTATTTTCCAAACGATGAAATTCAACGTTTAAATTAATTATTTTCCAAACGATGAAATTCAACGTTCAAATTAATTATTTTTCAAACGATGAAATTAACGTTTAAATTAATTATTTTCCAAACGATGAAATTCAACGTTCAAATTAATTATTTTCCAAACGATGAAATTCAACGTTTAAATTAATTATTTTCCAAACGATGAAATTCAACGTTTAAATTAATTATTTTCCAAACGATGAAATTCAACGTTCAAATTAATTATTTTTCAAACGATGAAATTCAACGTTTAAATTATTATTTTCCAAACGATGAAATTCAACGTTTAAATTAATTATTTTCCAAACGATGAAATTCAACGTTTAAATTAATTATTTTCCAAACGATGAAATTCAACGTTTAAATTAATTATTTTCCAAACGATGAAATTCAACGTTCAAATTAATTATTTTCCAAACGATGAAATTCAACGTTTAAATTAATTATTTTCCAAACGATGAAATTCAACGTTCAAATTAATTATTTTCAAACGATGAAATTCAACGTTAAATTATTATTTTCCAAACGATGAAATTCAACGTTTAAATTAATTATTTCCAAACGATGAAATTCAACGTTTAAATTAATTATTTTCCAAACGATGAAATTCAACGTTTAAATTAATTATTTTCCAAACGATGAAATTCAACGTTCAAATTAATTATTTTCCAAACGATGAAATTCAACGTTTAAATTAATTATTTTCCAAACGATGAAATTCAACGTTCAAATTAATTATTTTCCAAACGATGAAATTCAACGTTTAAATTAATTATTTTCCAAACGATGAAATTCAACGTTTAAATTAATTATTTCCAAACGATGAAATTCAACGTTTAAATTAATTATTTTCCAAACGATGAAATTCAACGTTCAAATTAATTATTTTCCAAACGATGAAATTCAACGTTTAAATTAATTATTTTCCAAACGATGAAATTCAACGTTTAAATTAATTATTTTCCAAACGATGAAATTCAACGTTTAAATTAATTATTTCCAAACGATGAAATTCAACGTTTAAATTAATTATTTTCCAAACGATGAAATTCAACGTTCAAATTAATTATTTTCCAAACGATGAAATTCAACGTTTAAATTAATTATTTTCCAAACGATGAAATTCAACGTTTAAATTAATTATTTTCCAAACGATGAAATTCAACGTTTAAATTAATTATTTTCCAAACGATGAAATTCAACGTTCAAATTAATTATTTTCCAAACGATGAAATTCAACGTTTAAATTAATTATTTTCCAAACGATGAAATTCAACGTTCAAATTAATTATTTTTCAAACGATGAAATTCAACGTTTAAATTAATTATTTCCAAACGATGAAATTCAACGTTTAAATTAATTATTTTCCAAACGATGAAATTCAACGTTTAAATTAATTATTTTCCAAACGATGAAATTCAACGTTTAAATTAATTATTTTCCAAACGATGAAATTCAACGTTTAAATTAATTATTTTCCAAACGATGAAATTCAACGTTCAAATTAATTATTTTCCAAACGATGAAATTCAACGTTTAAATTAATTATTTTCCAAACGATGAAATTCAACGTTCAAATTAATTATTTTTCAAACGATGAAATTCAACGTTTAAATTAATTATTTTCCAAACGATGAAATTCAACGTTTAAATTAATTATTTTCAAACGATGAAATTCAACGTTTAAATTAATTATTTTCAAACGATGAAATTCAACGTTCAAATTAATTATTTTTCAAACGATGAAATTCAACGTTTAAATTAATTATTTCCAAACGATGAAATTCAACGTTCAAATTAATTATTTTTCAAACGATGAAATTCAACGTTTAAATTAATTATTTTCCAAACGATGAAATTCAACGTTCAAATTAATTATTTTTCAAACGATGAAATTCAACGTTTAAATTAATTATTTTCCAAACGATGAAATTCAACGTTTAAATTAATTATTTTTCAAACGATGAAATTCAACGTTCAAATTAATTATTTTTCAAACGATGAAATTCAACGTTTAAATTAATTATTTTCCAAACGATGAAATTCAACGTTCAAATTAATTATTTTTCAAACGATGAAATTCAACGTTTAAATTAATTATTTTCCAAACGATGAAATTCAACGTTCAAATTAATTATTTTTCAAACGATGAAATTCAACGTTTAAATTAATTATTTTTCAAACGATGAAATTCAACGTTCAAATTAATTATTTTCCAAACGATGAAATTCAACGTTTAAATTAATTATTTTCCAAACGATGAAATTCAACGTTTAAATTAATTATTTTCCAAACGATGAAATTCAACGTTCAAATTAATTATTTTCCAAACGATGAAATTCAACGTTCAAATTAATTATTTTTCAAACGATGAAATTCAACGTTCAAATTAATTATTTTTCAAACGATGAAATTCAACGTTTAAATTAATTATTTTTCAAACGATGAAATTCAACGTTTAAATTAATTATTTTCCAAACGATGAAATTCAACGTTTAAATTAATTATTTTCCAAACGATGAAATTCAACGTTTAAATTAATTATTTTCCAAACGATGAAATTCAACGTTCAAATTAATTATTTTCCAAACGATGAAATTCAACGTTTAAATTAATTATTTTCCAAACGATGAAATTCAACGTTCAAATTAATTATTTTCATAAACAAGTTGAAAACACTGAAAAATATGGGTCTCCTGGAGCGACATTTTACTTCAACTAACTTTATGGCTTGCAACAGAATTTATCTGGGGTTTTTTATACGTGGAATGAAAGAGGGTAAGTCCAGCTACAACACCCTATAGTCAGTTCCGCGGATAAATTCTGTTGCAAGCCAGTATCACTGACCAAACATTTACCATATTTTGAGTCATAAGTCTAGAACGGGTGGCGGCCCATACCGATGATTATACTCTTTATGAAGGTCTGCCAAAGGCCTATATTCCTACAAATTTTCAACTTTTAGAAACAAGTCTATCTTGAGCTATCACAAAAAAACTGTTTTCACCACCTCTTGACATGCTATGACTTTTCAAGAGTTCACTCCGAAAATGGGAAACTAACAGAAAAACTAAAAGATCCCTATTTCTTAGAATTGAAAGACGATTCTAACGAGCTATAGCTTGCCTGGATCGCCGAACCATTGTTTTCAAATTGGTTCAAGTTTTGGCGATATCACTCTTAAACCTTTAAAGCCATCTACGGGGATTGTTTTTGGATTCGAAGCATGGCAAAAAGAACCTGAGAAAAATATTATCTCTGGGATATTCGTGCAAATTAAGTTCGACGTACGTCGTACGTGACTTAAGCGGATATTTGTCCTGTTTCTCTTTAACTGTGCAATGCGAGATCGGTATTTTTAGAGTTCAAAATGGTCAAGTGGGAGACTTTCTGATGATTTATTAAAAACAAATCAATCTTAAGTCTTCACTCTGTGAATACCAAACGATATTAAGTAAATGCAAAGTTATTGCAAAACAGTCAACATCATTTTCGTTCTTTGCGTCACGTATGGATAAAATTAAACAGTTTCTCTCAATTGACATTAAAATTTCGTCGCTTTAAACATTTCAGTGGCACAATCGTTGAAGGTCACAATTTTAATTATAAGTTTTTAATCTATTCACATTGCTTATGATCAGGGTCAGTTTTCAGGAATTTAATTCCCAAAAATTCTTAAAAGATTCTTACAGTCAGAGGCATTGAATTTTCAGCATTAATTTCGTTAAGCTGTTTTCAGCTGATCCACACAAACCATCAATACTGTTTATACGTGTTTATAGGGTTTTACCACTACCACGCACGTGTGTGCAGCAGCTTAACCGTATAAACAATAGGGTGTAGCAGTTTTTACAAAATGTGTTAGTTCTTTTAAGGCTCAGCCGGAAATCCACTCAGCTGGTCCATCTGATCATTTTATGGAAGAAAAAAAAATTTCAAACTTTAATTTTGTGCTGCCGCCAGATCGATTTTCGAAAATTTCGTCGTTTTCGGTCCGTGTCACATATATCGATTTTTTACGGTGGGCTCAGTGTACATAAAAAGTTGAGTCAACATGGTTCTAATCTCCAGGCTTCACAGATTATTTTATAAAAATGATCAAGTCTAAAAATTATTTTTTGAGTTCATGACTGATTGTCAAAGTTCCCCGATGGTGATTTTGAGACTTTAATCTCGCCACAAAATTTGATGAAAGTGTGCAAAAATGTAAATTAAACTTTAAATATGCTAAATGGACCGCGGTGAGTCAAATACAACATCTGATTTGATTTGGGACACCTACATTTGATATTTACCTGACAAAAAGTTGTGTTTTTGGTACATGGAATATTGGTGGCGAAAGTCGAATTACCTCAAATCAATAATTTTTTAGCTTATAATGTATTCCCAGGTTCTGACAATGCGAAACCTTCAATTTTAAGCGTTTTCTAAGCTAATTTACGTACTGTTGACAAGTTCTAGAGCCACTAGCTACGTCTCGTTACATTTTCAAATTTTAATGTATTTAATGTTACACCCTAATAAACAAATATAAACAGTTTTGATTGTATGTGTGGAGTGTGGATCAGCTGAAAAACAGCTGAAGCATATTAATTCTGAAAATTCACTGCCTGTCATTTTTATATTTCAAAAATTTAGGAATTTTAATGGAATTGTTTTTGAGAATTTAAATTCTAAAAATAGGTCCTGCTTACGATGTCGTAGCATAACGGTTTGGTTTATTAAAGTGGATAAAAATCGACAAACCTCTTAAGCATATGAAAAGTCTGTTCCTTTTACAAAAGAAACAGATGTTTTCGTCAGCTATTAAAAGTTTCTTTCCGTTATGCTGCTGCACTCAATACCGTGTATATATTTAATAAAACATTTTCCGTTATTAAAATGCATTTTTTTCTTTTCTTTTTTTTGTTCATTTCCATGAAACATCAGTATTAACAAAGCTTTAACGGTAACGATGCACTTGTTTCTAATTTTTTTTTTGTAAGTTAAAAATATTTCTAATGAAGCTAAGCGCGTCATAGAGCCATGAATGGTAGCTCTAAGTAGAAAAGTTTTTTTTTTGTGTCAAACCATACGACGACGGCACCGCACCTGGTGATTTTCATAAATCAAGTCTTAATATCCAAGGTTGGGGATATGCTTCCGCTTAATTTAACATTATATTTTTATAACATAAAAAGTTTCCAGATGAAAAATCTCTGATTTTACTTCAGTGAGCAATAAAAATTTTTTGCTATCGTCTGTAGCATGATAGCAGATTTTCGGTTTTTGAGACGAACGAGAAACATCTTCAAACTTGACTTTGTGCTTTAAATAATGAAAACTACTACTGTTTTGTATCGCGAAAGCGCAGAGTATGTATGTGCCGTTTTCGGATATAATAAATAGCTCCTATGTACGGTGTACACGAAATACCGTGAGATGGAAAGCGATTTCTTTCTTGTGTATTATAATTTTTTTTTATTTCGTTCACAGAAAAAGACGAAAAGGAAAACCAAAAAGGAGATGAAAAACTGACATAATCTTATAAAATTAAACAGACGCTGTTTATCATTAAAAAATAAACATTAATTTTGATGAGTTAAATAGTTTAATAACTCATCTCAACTTATAAATTTATTTTATTTTATTATTTACAAAGAGAAAAAGCTACAACGGAAATTGAGTCAACTTCTTCTGTATACCGTTGAAGCGTACAAACTATTTGATTTCTTTTTGATGATATGACACAGTCTTTTGATATTACGTCTCTTCACTAACGGTTATTAGAATTAGTTAACCTGCTAGTGGTGTCGTTGTTCCGGTGTTAAATTATATCGTTCATATTGAAATTTTAGCAGAAACTTTTTCGTATCGATGTTAATTATTACATGCAAGAGTGTATTGGTGTGAATTGAATGGCGATGCATAACAACGAATAAACATCACATAAGTAGGGAATGAATATTACTTGATGTTTACACCAACACACTCTCGTGTGTATATTAAAATATAATACAGCTTGAGCAAGCCCTCGTGTGCGTACATGTCTCGTTATGTACTTCATGTAGCTGTAACAAACTATTATTTGCTATCGATGACGAACCGCAAATTCGGTACAAGATCATCATGATTCCTGGGGGTCATTGCTACGTTTGTTGTGTTCATGCAAAATGGGTGTAACGGTAAAATGTTACAAATTCTAATCGCAAAATGCGAGAATAAAAAGAGGTACAAATGAGTTTCAATGACGGTTGTAAATTAGGTATTAACATGCAGCATAATGCATTTCGAATCGATCATTCACATTTTCATTCACAGAAAACAAAACTCATTTTTGATGTGAAGTTTTAGGTCTCCCGAGTAAAAAGAAATCAGAAACAGAAAAACTGTAGACTTTATACTGCTTTGTCGTATTGATTACGTTAGAAATTAATACTTTTTTTTCGCAATTCCGGTCCATAATCATCACCTTTCCATGCATCCATTTAATGTCGCTTTGAAGGTATTTATTTCACAGTGCGTTTTTGATTATTTTTTCGCACTTGGGCTTTTTCACATTTTTTTCGCACGCTACATAGCTCAGTACCTTTAAGAAAGACTAAATTTTATAAATAAAAACTTTGCACAGACCAGGATTTGAACATCCAACACCAAAATTCTTCCAAACACCAAGCAACGACCATAGCCATTCGGCTACAGAGTCACACAATTATACAGAACGTATTGTTGAAGCGTACATACTAAGCATTGACTACTTGATTTTATTTAGCGCGTCTCTATACATCGCATTGCAATGTGTATATGGCAGTTTCCACGCTCAGTGAGAATTCACAATTTGTACTAACACACAGGGACTGTCGTACTAGTGTTAAAAATATACATTTACCGGTATTTTACAGAAATTTGTAGCGGATTTTTGGTTGCTACCGGTATTTGGCGTCATTAATCTTTTGTTTTCAATGTAAAATAGCGCGCAAAGCGCTATTTGTATACCAATTTAATGCACTTTAGTAGCGGTTTGTTCGAAAAATGTTTGCCTATCGGTATGATGTTTTGGATTTTTTTACTAAGGAAACGTTCGGAACGGTGATATTTTTAATTATTTTATATTAATTTTTCAATCAAATTTAACTTAATCTGTGATTAAAATGAAGTTTTGCCCTTCTTCTTATTTTTAAATTAAGTAATGGTTCAAATTTAATTATGAAGCTATAAGAAAACACCTTTGCCGTCGATGACTGCATACAATTTTTCTCACTTTAGAAACGTTCGGAACGACGATTGATTTTTCATGCTTCGGGGCCGAAAATGAGGGCAATTTTTTGAATTTTCTCGGGTTTCCGGCCCTCTGCATGAAAACTTACATGTGCACCTGTTTGGGACGGTTGATTTAAGGCACTTTCGCTTGTAAGCCTCACTTCGTTCGGCCTACAATCCGCGAAATTGCCTAAAATCAATCGTCCAAAACAGGTACACAAATAACCATTTTTTGATACCAACATTGAAAAATGATACTTTCGCCCCGCATATGAGGCCCCCTGGACCCCCCCAAATGTCAGCATATGTGAATCACACGGGACGACGTAAAGAAATTCAACCTGTGCGATTGCGGCCCTTGCCTTCGGCGCGGGCAGCAACTCTCGCACACGGTTGAATTTCATTACTTTCGTCCCTTGTGATCCAAATAACCATATCACTTTTGGGAATAGATACAACAATGGGAACGACAGTTTTATTTTGATTTGAAATATTATATTTTCATGCCAAAAATTGCCAAAAATCAATCGTCCAAAACAGGTACACAAATGACGATAATCGCACTGAAAAGTATAGTTCAAACATATATAGCATTACTGTATCAATAATTTGGTTGCAATTGAAAATTTTGCTTTTAGGACTTTCCATGATTTTTTTTACTGGGGACAATTTTTTGTAGAAAAACAACGGTGAATTTTCTGTTCTGAACAGATTTTTCGTTTAAACGAAATTTGTATTTAGCAAAATTATGATTTTACGTTTCGTTTTTATTGGTCTATTGTATACATGGTGAGCAAAACAAAATCAATGAGTATACGTACTGTACAAGCCATCATTTTTGTTTTCTTTAAAAATTAATCATCCCGTCCAGTTATCAATCATAAGCCGAATTCCCATCAGAATTTAACGGAGCTGATAAATTTAACCGTATTGTAAAATTCGGTTGAATTTATCAATCGTTTTAGTATTTTACGTGCTTCTGGTCGGTAAATGCACAATTTTTTGAGTACACGTTTCGCATTTACCGACCAGAAGCACGTGAAGCACTGTATGTACGAGGTTCCAAATTTTTATTTTGACGAGTGGGAATACATAACTCGTCAAAATAAAAATTTGGAACGTCGGACGTAATGTACTATTATTGCAACTCTGATACTACTTTTTTGATCCGATAAATTTAACTGATAGTTGTTAAGTTTAGCAGAGCTGACAGGAATTAGGCCACAGTCTTTAGAAAAAAAAAACCATAGACTTACTCGTGTAATCTAAACACTGAGGCTGTAATAAAAACTGAACTGCTCAAAAACAATGATGACTCCATGGATATGAAATAATTACGAGTAATATTACCGATGCATTCACATAACGGGCAAACAATGAGTTAAAATAGTGTGCCAGTTATTTCCATTTCGGTTTTTTTCTGACCGAATAATGTGCTATTTACGGGCTGTAAATAGAAAACTCACCCCCATGATATGCATCCACGTCATTTTTCCCGCAAGAAATCGGTAAAATCGAAATAAAACGATGGAAAAAACCAATTGACAATAAAATTTGATTGCATCTGAACAGATGGCTACGAGTATTACCATTTCATTAATCGACAGTTCAATTTTCTTCTATAGTTTCCATAGTTTCCCAACTACAGAAGCGCAATTCACGCAAGTAGTTTCTCGCCTTAATTTGCCTCTTCATTCTAGTATTATCTCGTGTTAATTTTCTCTCCAATTTATCTCAATATTCTGCTTCCATTAGATTTCTTGTTGTGCGTTTTGCCTTCAATTTCTTTTTTTTACATCCCCCTCGCTTTACAGGCGACCGATGCAAAAGCAGCTCCCATTACGCAAGAGCTAATGAGTGAACTAGAACATGCTAATGAACAATATAAATTCTATTTTTGTGCGGAGGAAAAGTAAAAGAAAAATTATACAAAAAAATCATCGTTAGAGGGATTAGCTATAATGCACTAAAAAGGTGTATAATGTTGAGGAGGAGATGTATACATTATTATTTCTAGAGGAAAAACTGCTATACAAAATGTTACACACCGTTTAAAAATTTTAATTTAAATTCGTGACGGTAATAAAGCTTATGTTGTGACGTTAAAACATTAGCCCAACATTAAAACAAATTGTTTAACTAATTAAAAAAATCGTTTCTAGTGTTTTGTTCATTCTTATTAAAGGAAAAAAAAATGTCGAACCAAGCAGAAGTTACCTTCATCATTAAATACGTACCGCTCTTTAGTGTGCAGATACTTTCACAGCCTATATAAAGTCAGTGCTGTGAATTTAACAATATTTTATAATCGAATGAAACGAGCTTTTCGGTTTTCATGACCTGTAAAATTAAAATAAACGAAGAGGTCACGGCATGGCAGTTGTTTAGATAATTTTATTTATATTTTGGGATGATTGGAATTCGTGTTTAATTTTTGGAATAATTTGACATTTAATTTCAAATATTCGCACTTGTAACGATCGAAATGTACGCACATCTCATCTCCGTTTTACCATCCCGTTGTGAGAACTGTCGATTGTAATGACCACGTGACAAATTTCAACCAATCGGAATTCGAGTGGATTTTTTTTTCTGTGGTTAATGCTTAAACCGAGTTGAATTTTCGATTTTACACTTGATGGGGTGATTTCTCTCTGGAACAAGATTTAATTAAATTATGGAAAATGCGGATTGTTAATCAAAATGCATTAACTGTAGATCGAACAGAAAATTAGAATTCCTCTCGTATTGGAAGCTTAAATTAATTAAATTCCAGGCTAGTAAAAATATGGTACCAAGGTATTACGAATACCTTGACAAAAAAAATCATCAAAAACACCTCGACATTTCAGATAGGAAATGTTAAATTATATCATCGGTTACAAAAATGTTAGATTTTGAGTCACGTCTGAAACACCATGGTCAAGAAATGTCAAATATTTTTGTATGTTTAAGTCAGCAGACACCATTCTTACATTATTCATAGTTTTAGTGAGTTCTTCGTAAATAAATGTAGTCTACGCGGGTGTTCCATCTCAACAAAACCGAACCAAATATTCAAGGTTTCAAAGAACTACAAAATGAAACATAGACATAATCAACTCAATGACAATCTTGAAAAGTGGAAAAAAATCCCAGTAAATAGATATACGAAAATGACTTCTTTATCAACCGAATTTTCGGCGGGAAAATGGAACTTTTTGATACCCCCTCATAAAAAATTATTTTTCCGGTTCAGAATTTTTTTCACGATACCCACCTAAAATAGTAGTGTTCTAGACGATAGTTGACAATTTAACAACACCAACGAGCATTGTCATAACACAAGATAATCAAGTTTTAGCCTTTTCGTTATCCAGTCATGTTCCGAATATACATAGACGATTCGTGCCACCCATAACATCTCTATAAACATATCACTGATAATACGTTCATGAGTACTACTCCACCATATCTATGGATGATTGGTATTGTTATTTCTGATCGATATATACATAGATATTCAAACTGCCAACACCCGAAAAAAGACCATTCGATAAATTGATGGGTGTTTAAAAGAGATTTTTAGTGGAGGTGAAATGTATTTTAAATCTATTTTGGAAGACAATAAAATTTTATTGCAAATTACTTTATGGCGGGGCGGGGTCCAGCGGATTGTTGGAAATATCGTTTATCATAAAATGGAACAATACGATGCAATGGTACTCTTATTGTGCATTCCTTTCCAAATCGAAAAGATCAATTTGATTTAACCATTCGGAAACGCTGAACATTTCAGGCCCATTTTCATTGTGGGAAATTATTGGGCTGAAGTGTATTGGAAAAAGAAAATCAGGTGTACAGATCTTTCTTCGATGGTAGAAGTTGAGGTTGGGGTAAAGGTTCGAGAGAGAAAGAGATCCAAACGATAAAATCGAAAAAAGCCCGCCACATTTACTTTGACCAAGCGAAATATTTAATTCAGTGAAAACTTGGCTTCTTATTTACAGAAAATAAACAAAACGATAATTACAGATGATTCTTAGCGTTGACGCGATTTTTCAATATCTGCCTCTATTTGGTCCATTTCATCTTTCGTTGTAAAAAATACAAATTGAGGCAGCGTTTTGACAAACTGCCAATCCTGAACAATTTTACTGTGCGGTTACGTTGGAAATCTCTTTGACCTTCAACTCCATCGCTTTCAACTCATCGGTGTTTCTCACAAAATTAACTTGCGGCATTGTATCGCTCTAGGTCAACCTTCAATGACCATACCAAAAACTTGAAATTTTCCTCAGTCATATCGTTGTTGGCGCACATGAAATCAGCCATTAAAGCGACAAAATCTAGCCATGGAAATCCTCCCATGGCATCACGTTTAATGTTGACGAAGTCTGGCAGCACTCTTCGTAAAGTAGAAACCATTTTGGCTTTCGTTGCAGCACGCATACGTTCCGTTGTATGCAGCACATACATTTTCTGTATCTCCTCACATGTGTATTCCGCCAATGTTTGCTTATTTCGCAATATCGTAGAAACCATTGAGTCTTTCGTACCACCCATTCCATAAGACAAACTCAACATTCTCTAGAGTTTGCTTAGGATCGGTTTCGTCATTCTCATCAATCGCTCGCCTGAAAAAGTTAAGAGCGATGTTCTTATGATACACTTACAAGCAATACGGCGCACAACATACATAAACGCTCTCTAACGTCGCTCAACGACTCTTTCAAGGATTTTCTTCGCAATTCGTTTGGTTTCTCTTTGGAGTCTCGCTGCATTTGCGCCACTGAAAACATTAAATTTCAATTTCATGTTAGTTCCTTCGCTGTGTATCTTTTTGCGGTTAAAAAGATAATTCGCCAGAAGTATAAATGTCCAGTCACACGAATGTGTAAATATGAGTCAGCAACTTATCCAATACAGGCAGGGGCGCAGACGCTTCCTCAACCGACCGTCTCTTCATTTTGACGTTTTTTATTTGCCTTCGCGGTCGTATTTCCTGCAACAGCTGAACACTCCGATTATTACAGAAACAGGTTCACACAACTCGATAGGAAACAAGGTTATGAAACCGATAACTCTCCCAAAGCTGCACCAGAATCCTGTTGATTTTCCAAAATGTCGTCGGTCTCAACAAGCGCTTGATTAACCGTGCGTTCGGTGCCATCGCTGTCCTTTGAACTTTATGCAACAGCTGAAGTATCTTATTACAGACCATCGTTTTATAAGTGGTAGCAGTCGAAAATCTTACCGGAATTTTTAGGTTCAACAACCACCGCAGGTCCTTGAAGCCCCAGCTTTGCTTTCTTCGACGATTGTTCTACGTCGCGTTTGTTCGTTTTTTCTTGCAGTCTATCATTTTCAACGTTCTCCACTTTGCGTTTTGAAGCACGATATTCTTCGCCAAATTTGACTATCTGGGAGTCATCTTAGATCAGAGACTCACATTTCGACCTCATATAATTGAAACATGCGAAAAAGCAAGCAATCGTATAAAAATCTTAAAACGGTTGACTGGCACAGCTTGGGGAGCGTCGATGGATACACTTAAGTTAACTTATACAACTTACATCCTACCGATATTACGTTTTGGCGAAGAGTTGTTAATATGTGCCAGCAAATCAAATTGCAACAAACTTGATGTCGTACAAAACCAAGCACTGAGAATCATCACCGGCGGAACGAAATCAACACCGATAATGGCGATGGAAATGTTTTCTGGTATCAGACCGCTCAAGTATTCTAGAGAAATAGCATCATTAAAAATGTACGAACGTATCCTGAGAACACCGAATAGTATCTGGAAAAATCACAATTGTATAGAAAATCGCCTCAAATCTAAAATATCGTTTGTTCACCGAGTACGAGCACTATACGACAAATACTCTATACCACTAAACGAAAAAGTACGAAGGTTCTGTTACAGAAAGAAATTTTCAAGAGTAAGAAAGTTCCGTTTAACTAAACAAAATATCCAAACATCGATTATAAAAGAACTACAATTGGAACAGCAAAATGATTCAAACGGTAAAACCTGGCAGGACATAAACCCATCATCTATCCGATCAGTAAGTCGAAAAATCTACGTAGCCAACTTCAGAAAACAAACGGGGCACGATCTGTTATATAAACACCTTGCAAGAATTGGAGTGAAAGATTCACCACTGTGCAGAGCAAACTTCGGAACATCTCCTAGAATGCAACAACCTCCGTGGTTTCAGGGAAAATATTGAAAATCTAGAAGAAGAAGAATTCTTTGCTGAGATCTATTAGCACGTTCGAAGCAATCAATAATCTTTGATTTAAATAAATGTTCAAAATAAATGCATATGAAAAAAAAAAAAAAAAAAAAAAATTGACTAAATTCTGCATTAAAATTTCTTCGTCCTCAGAGTCTTGGCTGAACATTTTCTTTACAAAAAAAATCAAACAGTCACACACTGGAACACTATACAAATGGCTACCACTTTGCGTAATAAAAAGCCGTTCTGAAAGCGTTTACGATTTGACATATGAGCGCGTTCAAAAAATTTAATGTTTTGACTGGCGTCAACCTTTGTCGCTCATTTAAACCTGCCAAAATTGCCTGTGAGGTTGTATTCTTCACGGTCGATTTAATTGTAGGCAAATGTCTTTTCATGTCGTAGGAAAATTGTACATACGAAATGAAAATGTAAACATTTTCATTTCGTAGGAAAATTGTACGAAATGAAAATGTAAACAAACTTCGCACACGCTTCACGCACATGCTTCATCTAAAAAGCAACTATCGGCGCGAAATGCTTGTCTGTCAAAATTATTATCTGTCGCTTTTGCAAATTCATAAAGACGTGAAATAATCATCGACATAAATAATAAACGACAAACAAATCGAAAATGGAAAACGTGCAGTACCTTAACAAAATGAGAAATGACTTACATCAAATACAGCGAAGTGTAATTCTCACGTGTAACCATTTTAATCAACGCAAATTGATATTTCGTCAAAATGCGAAGATAATAAACAGTCTCATCAACATAACCGCAAATAATCGGCAAATAACGTACACACAGCCGACAATTGACACTAATTCCATCACTCAGTTGGAAGAAGTTGCCTTAAAATTTCCATCGACAATTGTTGACTGCAAAGACATTCATCAGCAGTTAATAGAGAATTTGCCAACATTAACCTCAGCAAATAGTGCATATAAAAACGCTATACAACAACAGGATAATGAAATTGAATCGCTGCTAATGGATATTGAACAGGAAATGAAAAAGGTGCGTGCAAAAATACTGGAAATTCAACAAGGCGAACAGTCTCTCCAAAGAAAAATAGCAGATGGAGAAGAACGCAAGGCTAAACTACAACACGACCTAGCGAATCTACAGAAGCGCTACGACGAGATTGCAAACCGCCAAGGTGAACCGTTTACTCAACGCGAAGACCATCTAAGATCGGAGCTTAAAAAACTGCAAAGTCACAACGTTGAATTGGACTGTACCATTCACCTGCTGCAGAAAAAGAACATTGAACTGACCACCAGATTCATAATTGAACATCCAGGAATGGCATCAGAAAGCGATGACGACGATGATCTTCCTGACATAATGGACAGTGATAGCAATGAAATCGTCGACCGCGAACAGCAAAACAATGCAGCGATGGAAGTGGACTCCAGCAACAGGTACCTTCCTTTTCCATTAAAAACAATTTCTAAACTCACAAGCCAACGCCGTCATATTGTTACATTTTCGCTCGACAACAACAAAAAATACAAGACAACTTTCAATTTCCATTTACAGACCACCAACTGCTGAACGAGAGAATTACATTGCATCGCTGGAGAAGACGATTAAGGACTTGCAGAAGCAGCTCGAAATGAACACACCAGGCACATCATCTTCGATGAATGACAGCGATGATTACACCAGTGAAAATGACAACGATAGCGAAGACAACAGTTACATGGAGGATGAAGAGGACGGTGAGTACGATTTCTACCAAAAGCACTATCAAAACGATGACTACTCGGACTACGAAGAAAACAGCGAAGAAGACAACGAACCGAAAAAAAACCCAGAGTTTGTAACTCGTCGAATTAGTTCAGTTACAAATTACACCGAATTGAAACCGATGCGAGGTACTGTTTGGTATCCACAATTACCGAAAGGTAAAACCGTGACGTGGCTAAAAATCAACAAAACAACAAGAATTACATGTTCCTTCTGCAAAAAAGACATTCAAATACATGAAAAAATATGGCACGTAATATCGCACACAGGTGGACAGAAATGTGCAAAATGCTTTGCAGTTTTCTTCAATTTGAGCTAATAATTGCAAACCAAAGACGGCCGTGGCCGTGTATGCCATAACATCAAAATCCATTCTGAAGAATGGCAAATCGAAGAAAAAGTTTTACGCTAAAATACGCGACGGACACCCTGAATATAGTGTCATCAAAAATTCAACTAAAGAAGAAGTATGGTGGGTGGGAAGTGGAATGCGATCAGCATACAACAACGCGAAGAACCAAATGCGACAAAGCGAAAAGGCTAAGAAAACCAACTTCATACATCCGAAAACCGGCAAAGCAACTGGTTGCCCATCTTACAATAAGATGGTCTACCATAAGGATCCTAAACAGCGATAGATGCCATTACCACAAAGAGCGAAAACATTACCACTACTTGGTGGTAATAACCATACAATCCAAACACTGCGGAATCTTGTCAGAATTGTACTTGACACTCCGGAGCATCACAAGGCTATCCATTGCGAAAAAATATTTAAACGACACATGACCACTATTTTGACTAAACTACAATTAATGCAGGACATGCCCCAACCACACATAAACGCTTTAAACCAATTTATAAAAAACCGCGATGAACAAAAAATGTTAAAGCAAACTAAATAATCACTAATTATTCATTGAAATTGTAAAATTTAATTAATGGAAATATTAAAATAATTTCCCTTTTTTAGTAAATGTCTAAATCTCATTTCATAAATGCATCGAGTCATTAAAAGTAGTATACGCATCTGCTTTGGACGGTAGATTTTAGGCAATTTCGCGAGTTGTAGCCCGAACGAAGTGAATTACGTAAATTACTATTTTTATCAGTTATTTAAGCTGAAAACGACTGTACAAGTAAATGTATTCGTTTCTGCTGCCTTGCTTCGGCTCGAAAATGCATTTCAATTCAGTTTTTGATGTGTAATTATGTTTTTATTAGACTCATAAAACTTGTTTATACCACCTAGGTTCGATTGCATTTTGTTTGTAAAAATGAGGATGGCCCGTTGTGAAAGCATGTCTATTGAACTTTAATGTTTATACTGATATTTATTATCTTAATTATGGTATACTAAGTCCCAATATAATGCGGTGGGTGCTATTAAGCGCAACTATTTCGGAGCTGAAGATAAAAAAATATTTTGACAAGTACTCCAAGACGATTTATAATAGACTGGTATTCGGTCCTCTAGCTCTCAACGAGAGCGTGTTGAACATGTTGAAAGAGAAAGCAATATTTTGACAAGTACCCCAAGGCAAGTTATAATTAACTAGTCTTCGATTATCTCGCGCTGATGATAACAGTCTATGGTGAAAATTCGAAAATCTGCTTGTTAGAAAAAAAAGTATTTCTGCACGATGTAAGGTTTTTAAGATGTACATTAGACCTATCCGTGTTACGAACCTCCTAGCTGCAATTAACACACAAAAGTTCCAGAAATAGTTATTTACATGCTGCATGCGTCGAAAATCGTACTTTTCATGTTTCAAGCACTACTTTCGACGGCCTCAGCATGAAAAATTCATTACATAAATCGGTATTAAAATTAAAAGCCTCGTTTCCGTGTTTTAATTCACCTCTGCTACGCCTCGGATCAAAAAAATTCACACGAAAACTCTACTTTCAATCTTTTCATCCCAAGTAATGTAAAATACTATTTTGCTTTACTAGGGAAAATGGACTTTCCACCCCTAGGGAAATGTTTTTCCCTCCTTTGTAAAGGAAAACGTTATACTACATTTACTAATGAGTAAAAGTGTCCAAGAGCTATTCCTTACCTTGTATAGTGATATACTATTAAGGAGTAAAACGTTGAAAAGTTCAGTTTACGTGTGAAGTTGATTGATCCGGGGCGAAGCCGAGGTCAACAATGACACGAAAACGTGACTTTTCAACTTTTTATCCAAATCACAAATCAATTCTCTTGTTTTACATATTGACGTAATAAGCCATTTTCTACCATAGGAGAATGGAGTTTAGAAACTAAGTGTAAAATCTAATACAATTTAGTACTTTTCTTCATAAAAAACTGCTGTCACTGAATTGTTTTTTCATGAACAAACTTAATAGCTGTGACATTTCATGGGAATGAATGGGGTCAAGCCCCATCTAGGCATATAAAAATGATTTCTCTAAAAAATAGGCCCGATTTCAGTAGGCCGTTTTTCAAAATAATCCCTTCGAAGGTTCGATGATTTTTGAAGGTTTTTGGCTTTGTCCTTATTAAAGTTTCAGAAGTATGGCGAAGTTATGCAGGAATCTGTTTTTTCTCTCTCAGTTTCAGAATTTATCAATCACTTATCCGTATAGAGGCACTATAATTTGAGTAAATATTTAAGTTGTTCAACAAGAAAAAAAAACTTCAAATATTGTCGAGTTCATTGATTGAACAGAGTTAAACTTTTATTTTTTGTTTAAGAACTTTTTCAACAGATCCAAATCAATTTAAATATTAGTGAGAGAGGTATAGAATGACTGAAAGAGAGATACTAATGTCGTAAGCATAAAAACATACACTTTCTACCTTAAATCAACATCATTATACTTTGTTTATTTGAATTTAATCTGGAATTCAATATTGATTTAAAACTGCCTCGGGACACAGAAAATGTAGATCCCAAGATTGAAAATTTTGTTTTAAAAACAATTTGTAATGTTTTCATGTGTTTTCAGAGTAGAAAATTTATGTGTCTTCAGTTGTACGATGTTTCCAAATGTTCGTACACATTGTACTTTATCCAGTTTACCAATTTGTGTATATGTATATGTAATGTTCTCCGTTGCGAGTATATTGTGTAAACGATTAACATGTTTTTCACGAGAATATCAAGAAGTAAACTTAGCTGAAAACATCAAAGTTTTAGTATCCCAAAAGCTTTATGTGCTCGTTACATGGAGACGTCTCATCAAAAAGACTAACTTTTAATTATATTCTATGAGGCATAACTTTTTGATATAACTTAAGCCAAATAATTATAAGAAACAATTTTCTAATGCTTGATTTGAGTTTTAAGATAAAATGACATAATTTCGAACCATTTTCCCTTAATAGTAGGTAGTGGTAGGCGGCTCCAATAACAAAAATCTCTACTCTGTAGTTTATAATACCAAAATTCAAGGCGATCAAATTCGTGTGAGTTATTTTGGTAATACGGTTGCGGCAGAAACATTTTTTCACATCGAATTTTTAAGCAAACGTAAGCTTTCGGTAAGTTTTTGATTATGATTTTTGTACGATTAACAATTGGCGGGTAAATGACCTCAGAAGACGAATTTTTCCATTCCTAGAAAGAACATTATCAAACACGAGTTTCGAAAAGCTACACGATACTAGGGAGAGGAGAGGTGACTCTCCATTTACGGACGGGGATGGCTCAGTGGTTACTAGCCTTACACCAAAATGATTCGGGTTCGAATCCCGTGACAGATAATTCCACATGGAATTTTTACAGCGATTATATCATATTGGTAACGTCCTAAAGTTCAGTCAAGCTTCATAATTTCAGTAGTTGTAGTGTGGCTGCAACGGTGTACACACTGAATGACTCGCATGACGTAACTCAAATGAATTTTTGTGCATAGCGTCTAGCCTACATTTAGGCGAGATATCAATCAATCACCTAACTTTACTCACAAAATATATTTGCATACTTCGAGGCGTCGTTTGGAAGTCACGTTGGCAGTAAAAGTCTGTTGTTGAGTGTAATACCTAAAATCACAGCCAAATATTGAGGAATATTTCTGTCAACCAGCATCGACTAATTAAAGCGACAACTTAATGTTGTCTTACACAGTGTAATGTATAGTAAAAGAAATGAAGTAAAAGACTTTGCAGATCGATACTGATCATACGTCGCGATATAATTAACAAGAATTTAACCGAACAGACAATAAATAGAATGGTTCTACAACGTTCCAAAACTTACTTCATATCCTTATGCACTCTCAATCATTTTTCAAATACACATTCAATAAACTGCTACCACACAAAACATAGCTACGGGAGCTGAATTATCGTTCATGCATATAAATGCATGTTAGCAGCAAACATTCGAACATCGCTAGCTTACAAAAAGTTTTACTTGGAAAAGAAACTTAAAATTTAAAAGTTTAAGTGTAACAAACTGTTGATAATATGTTAATTAAACTGAGAACGGCAATCAAGAGTTTAACGAATCGTTAATGACGATAAAAACGAAGAAAATGGTCTAAGCATAGCTCTTTGGAATCACCAGAATTATACTCACACTTCCGAACGACATTAAAACGTACTCGCTCTCGGGAAAGTAATTGATTTATCATAATTTTCCCATTAAATTTGGGCATTAAGAATTATTGTTAAATAGGCGAACAACATGAGGCATGTAAAGTTTTCGCATTAGAATTTAAAAACTTCGGATTTGAGATTTTTTAAGTTGAGACATGTAGCCTCTCAATATTACATTATACAGTTGTACACGAGGTTGTACACCATTCGCCGTCTATTAAGTATGCCACATTGTGTAATTTCAAGAGCTGTTTCAAAGAAAAGTTCCCTTAATTTAAAAAAATAAAGCGAATATAGTGGACGTTCCCGTGTAATAACTCATTTATCCCCATAAGTTCAGAGAAGCATCAATAATTATTATGTACTTGGAGCAGTAACGAGTACGTTACACTTCTGTACATAACACGAACGAGCGTTAGCGACATACCGTACATAAACGAAAACTGGAAAATATACTGGTACACACATGCACACACACATTGTGCAAAACAAAACGTGTCAACAAATCCATTTCATTCGAAGTCTCAGTAGCCGAATCGGTTAGAGCGCGTCACTTTTATGCGATGGTCTTGGGATTGCTCCTCGTCAAATTTTTGTTTTTTTTTATTATTTTTTTAAATCAAATATTCACATAGACTTGCAGAATCTCTTCAAACTGATTTCATTTTCAATCGAAACGATATCTGTTTCGATGTATGACTCAACAAAATGTGTTCTTACACGCCATGAGTCGTACACGTTATGTACTTTTCGAATTGAATCACATTAGCCGCGAGAATCCAACTAGCAATTTAGCAATTCGTACATATTCGAAGACTCAGTGGTCGAATGGATAGCACTGCTTGCTTTCACGCAAAGTTTCCGAGTTCGGTTCTCGTTGGATTTTTTTCCGAGTTTCTATGCGAATGCAACACAACAATTGAACAGTTTAGTTTCTTTCATTTAAATGCAGAGTAAAACAAAACTCCCTTGGGACAGGTCGCGGTCGACGATAGATTAATGTATCATATAAAGCTTATATACATAACCGTTTAATGTATGACATACTCACTCCGGAACGATAATATATATTACTTGTCACGAAGAAGTCGAGGCTTGCCGAGACTGATAGTGACAAGTGTGTACTCTATTTTATCACATAAGCGAAAACGAGACATCAACATAGACCTGAAGTGTAATTTTTGAATTATTCTTCTAGTTAAGTAATTTTGACATCCGAACACCGCGCGTATGTGATAATAGTACATTACTATACCAGTGAAGTAATTTGATATCTCGCTGAAGCCCTCGGATACTTTTACTCATTGTGATACGAGATATCAAATTATTTCATGTGTAAAGTATAACGTTTTATCGCATACGCGGTGTGATTCCCCGAAAAAATTATTCACCTAGGATATATAAACAAACATTATACTTCTGTAAATTGTCAAAGTGTCATTCGCATATCTTGTTGTCTCGTTTTCGCTTATGCGATAAAAAAGAATATGCACGTATGACAAGCCGTCTCGGCAAGCCTCGACCGCTTTGTCATACGTGCATAACATTTATTACTTTACGAGCGAGGGAAAAGGTTTTCACTAGTGAGGGAATAGCCACATTACCTCACTAGTAAAGTAATAGTACATTACTATACCAGTGGAGTAATTTGATATCTTGTATCCAGATGAGTAAAAGTATCCGAGGGCTTCAGCCCGAGGTACTTTTACTCATCGTGATACGAGATGTCAAATAATTTCACGTGTAACGTATGGCGTTTTACTTTACGAGCGAGGGAAAGGGTCTTCACTAGTGAGGGAAAGGCCACATTACCTCACTAGTAAAGTAAAATCTATTATTATATTAAAGTTGTTTCATGTGTGTTGCTTTGATTGGCTACAGTTAGTTAAAGGAAAACGTCAAAATTTGAAATGTATTCATATTCAGCTGGAATCAAGAATGGAACAAAGTTTTTTGTTTTTTTCTGTGGTGTTATTGTTAAACAGGTAATCCGACTTAATGCAAGGAAGTTCAGATTTTAGCACTTTGTATCTGTTCAATAAAAAAAATGCAAATAATATGTTGCATGCTGAGAAATGTTATATGTTCAGATATAGTAATAATCGTCAGTGAATTTGCTCGAATAATATTTTTCGAATATATTTTGAGAAAAAGGATAAAAGATTAAAATTTATAGTTACACGCTATGTAACCATGACGGGTGCTATATAACATAGAGTTCACACCGTGTGAATCGCACGCATCTATCTCGAAGAGGCAAAAAATAACAGAATCATTTTATTGCACATCATTGAACAAAAAAGTATCACGTATTAAAGTGCTGATTTCGGGAGAAACAACGGAGCAAAAAGGTTTTCCGAAGGTAAAACAAATTTAGTAGATTTTGCACTTAAGCCATTCAAATGCTGGCGTTAACCAAAGGAAAGTAAACAAAAACACGCAATCTAACTATTTGGGGAGGTATATCTGATGGTGTGAATTTTTAGGTGAGGTATGGGATTTGTAATTTTATACGTGATTTTTTCAACGTCACAACCAGAGCTGTAGTTCGTGATCATAAACAGGGGTGGACAAGTAACACCTGGTTTTGCTGAGTTTTGATACTGTTAACAAAATGTACACGTCAAATCTTACCACCAAATACTCTTCATGATGGAGGATAATTCTTTTAATTTCATGTAAGATACGTACAATTTTGCATGAGATTTTCCTTGAACACAATTTTTTGGTGTTCTCACGTTTTAGGTATTTTATTAAATATGCAAATTTTCCACCCTCTGAGATTGTACTCGACCTAGTCGAAAAATAATCTTTATTCGCATGTACCCCACAAAAGGCGTTCATTACTAAGTCACTTATGTGTTTTTAAGCAACTTGTTTTGGAAACTGTTATTTTGACTCTACACTTGTCAAACTAAAAGTTTCCGAAGCTTGTGAGTTCGGCTCATATCACAAAATTGATTCCTCATGAAATGAATTACTTCCGCCGCATCCCATGTAAACCACATTCAACAGAATACATTTTCACTTTTGATTCATTTAAATATTGCAGATCTTCAGACTTGAATGTAACAAATTCACTCTGCCGATCAGATTCCAACGTTTCATAATGCAAAATCTGTCCGCGGTCGTTGCTACATCCCGCACAAAACGAAAAAGGAAATCTTGTGATGCCATGTTTCATTACTCCAATAAACAAATTTCGGCAGAGAAAACCTCAACAAAGTTCAAAAAATAAGGAATGAGAAAATGATTAGTCTAACAATTCACCTAAACTTGCGGGTAATGTACACGTGTATATGTAGTTGTTTTTCTTTCTCAAGCACGAGCACGTATATAACATAATTTATGTCGAATATACACCAGTCTGCATTTAAGCAGTCTATTGCTACGATTAGCTCGCTTTCTTAAAGTTCATCTTAAACACATAGTCATGATACTCCGACATCGTATAAGTTTAAATTATTTTTTCCTTCGTCAATCTCTATAGCTAAAATGCCGAAAACAAGGCCATGTAGGTAAAGCATTAGCTGTGGTTACACTCATTCCTATCAACACAAAATGTTATTTTTATTTTATGTTATATTCTCCAGATCAGATCAGGTGATACTTAGAACGATTCTACTGAAGAAGAACACAAAAAAACGAACTCAAAATGTTTCTTGTTTCTCGTATTTCTCTCGAATAGAAAACCATTTTGAATGTGACTAAAATAAAGAAATAAAAATGTCGAAAGGAAAAGTTACCGTGCATTAAGTTTGATATGCGTTTTGGGTTTCAAACACAAAGTTTACAGTTAAAACAGCACATGTTTGTCATACAAAATATCACATTGATACACTTTACCGAGATAAAATGTATGAAAGAGACATGTATGTAGAATACTTCTTTCGCTTTGTTTTTATTGGTTTTAGTAAAATGAGAAGTTAGAGAAAACTATACGAACGGTATCAACTATACAGACATAAAGGCGCAATAATTGTTTTACCTTTGAACTCGAGTTATATGTAATGTGAGTAGGAATGGCAGATATAAACATGCCGTTTGAACAGCATTACGTTCCATCCGTATTGGAGAATATATATCTGTAATAATACTAATTGCCATAATTTACTTTTATTTCGAGAGAACACACTAAAGCTGAGCGGGACGCCCAAATTTTCCGGGAAGTCCGGCTATCCGTTTTGCATCATAACAAATCCGCATCGTCTTCAGTTCGTTGGGATCATTACGTAAAGAAACATCACTCGTGATCATTATTTCTACCTCTTTCTACAGCATGTAAGACAAAGTGTTTTGACTCTATCGCACGCTTAACGTAATTTGAAGGCAATACTGAAGCACCTAGCGAAGTTATGGCGTATTGTCTATGTCAAATAGAGTAGAATGCAATCCAATCGATGTCATTTAATCCAGAAGCGATGTGTGTGCATGTTGTAATACTTATAGTACGTAAATATCCTAACGATGGTATTGCATGTGGATTGGATAAGAATTGTAAGTGTAGCTTCTGATAGTTCCTCGTCTATTCAAATGGTTTTGGAATACTACTCCATTTTATTCTATTGCCATGCTAGTTGCTTTCATACATTAGATACATTAGATCAGTGGTGCTGATGAAAAACTCTTTTCATGATGAAGTGTATGCGCTTATATTGAATAAATTGTAGATTTTCCAAATAGGAAGCAAAGAACTTACTTTTTAAAAAAAATGAATATTTTCTGTTGGGTTTCGGACTGCTCTATTTTAATAGCAAAAACCTCATGCCGCTCACCTCTAGATCATTCCACAGTCATTCAGAAATTAAATTTATCTTATGGCCAATTCGAAAGCCTGCACAGCAATAACATTTTATGAATTGGATTACAGTCTTGTTATAATAAAATAAAAACAGCATTCGTTTAATCGAACTATCCATAACCATTTAGAATGAAAACGGGCTATCTATCGTATACATGTGACCTGACCACATCCAGAATACGAATGAAATTTACCTCTTATTATACATGCTTTTTTCCATCCCTCCCTCCGTCCCGGTAGATATTTTATAGCTATGAACGATAAATTTTTATATGTGACCCAGTCCAGTTCACCATAAACCAATATTTCGAAAAGAGAATACCAGTAATGGGATTTCGCATAGAAAAATTATGTGCTTGCTGGTAATATAAAGCTACGGTAACGTATAGTTGGAACATAAATTTTTATTGGAATGTAATTTTATAAATTTTGGTCGAACAGTAATCAATTTATAATTTTCATTTTATATAACATGCTATAGCAGATATGTTTTAGATGGTTGGGATCAACAAAGTTAAAAAAAAAAGACGAGAGAAATAGAAAAATAAAATGTTCGAGTAGCCTCAAAATGTATAGGCATAGGCAATGTTATGTGGTCAAATAATGGTTGAAATTTGAATTTTTCTTAACCCTTATTCCCTTTTTCGGCCTTCCACTTAAATTTAATTAACTCAGTGTTGTGTGAATACTGTTAATATATCCATCAGAAAATTTATGAAGAACAACGAGAACGAAGCCCTTTTGAAGTTGTTGGCTGGACCAGAGGGTTACACGCACAAAGAATTTTTAATGTTGGATGATAAAACGTTGGATGATTACCTAATTTGGATTTTAAAATACAACGTTGATGGAGGACGAGACATTATAATGGAACCAAAGACTACAATACGAATTTTTCAATGCGGTGCCAAATCAAGGCATGTTTTGGAAAATTGAATTGGTTAGACCTTCTAGAAAGGGCTAGCCACCTGTTGAGGGAAGATCTCTCGTCAAAAGTATATAGTATATAGTAAAACTAAAGAAGTAAATGATTCTCCATCAACCACTGAACGATACCTCACAAACATATGAAGTACTGGATTTAATTGGAATGTGGTAATACTATGGGCAACCAAAACAATCAGCGCATAATGATATGCATCTTTGTATTAATTAAATCGAATCGAAATTACATTTAACTTTGAAATGAAAATCAACTTTAAGCAATGTCTGACGGTTGAATTGAATTAGACACACTGTATTGCTATTCGAGTGTTCTTCAAGCCAATACGCCATCGTGAAGGCATAAAATTGTTCTCATTTCAAACTCTTGTTCAGTTTTGCATTCATTTCTGTATTTCAATCGCATCTTGCCCGTACTTATAGTCCATAATCATCTAGAGATTTGGATGATATCGTATATTGTCACTAACGTACTGTTTATGTGAATTCAGAAACCCTTGACCTTAGCTCACATAATAGTTTCAAGCGAATTTGAACTTGTTCTCGGACTCGGTGTTCGAATTTTTGAATACCCTTTTTAGTTTGAATTAACACTGTATAGGTCTACGAAACAAAAAGTCAGTTCAAACCCATTTTTTTTGCATTATAATAAAATGTCTCCTTGATAGGGTCTCAATGAGACGAAAAGAGTCTCCAGCACTACTCATAATTTTGTTGTGAAATTGCGAACTTGAGACGTGTTCTATATCGAGCTTTCCGCCTCATAATAAGTGTATCTGTAGATACATTTCAGACAGTTAAGATTTTATTTTGTAAATTTATGTGGGCAGATGTTAGCTCTCAATTATCGACCATCGGTCGAATATGTTCCCTATTTTTAAGAACTGTCCGCCAAAAGTTCTGGTGGTCTGTTGACCCCTAAAAACTGAAAATTTTCGAATAATGGTACCGCCGTTGGTACCGCTACTCGAAAGTTTTCAGTTCTTGATTTTTCGCCACCTGAACCTGGTCTTGACATAGGATCATTTTAATAGATATGAATTGTTCCTGATTTATGCGCATTGTTAAAATATTTTATTTTCCTTACTTGGTTTGAATGCATTGACTGCAACTGCAATGTTTTTGAAATCACCTTGAGCTACCACAGTCTGGTTCATTGAAGAGTTGAATAAAGGAATCAAAAAATCCATTCATCACAAAACTCATTTATAGACCATTGTTTCAATAAACTTATTTTTTTCGAAGAAAATTTTCTTTCACAGATTTGAAAAACAGCATTTCCTGTATGCTGATTGGACTTTCTATAAAATAATATTCAAGAGATAGAAATGGGTGTTTTGAAAAAGTTTTATTCTGATCCATTCCATTCATTTCTTTCACGATTTTGATGAATTTAGCCCAATTTTCGGTCGTTGAATGTGCGAATATTATTGGTGTAGAGATAGATAATCACAATCAATTCTCTGCTTGACTTCCTGTAATTTAATTCTAGATTTACTCATTTATTGTGTACATATTAAACTCTTGGTAAATATCTTGATAAATGAAATAATTTTCCCGCCCATTCATCTTCATAGATCCAAAGATCTATACATTTAATAAGGAATTTCTAAAATTACCAGCAAAATGGATGTTTTTTTTCGGTTGATGGTGGTTCGTATGCTCTTGCTCATTCCTATTCAAACACATTGATAAATTAACTTCCAGATAGCTGATGACAAGCCCGAGTAAATGAAGAGAAGAAAGAAAAACGGTTACATAGAAGAACGGAAGTAATGGCATAATTGAGCTTCTATATATGAATTATGTGTGTAATGTTTTGCTATTTCATCGGAACCCCTTATGAATATTTATTCGTTTTGATAACAAGGGAAAGCGGAAATGTTGATCCAAAAAGTTATAGCGTTTTCAATATTTGCTTTGGATTTTATTTTTTATTTTGTTTTGCTAAGGCTTTTTTTTCGGGATAAAATTATTCTGTTGTATGAAAATTTTGTTTGGCAAAATTATAAATTAGCTGATTGGAGAAAATACATTTGCGTTGAGAATAATCTCTATGCTGTCTATCGATCGTATATAACGATATCAGATTCAAAAAAAAAAAAATCCGAAACAATGTGGGGCGCATACCAAAAGTGAGAAAATTCGTTTGTTCCAGACTTATTGGTACTTTTGTTCCCTTCGTTCCCTTGAGGACTTAGGTCCCACGAACCCAACATTTTCCTGATTTTCGGTAGATATTAAGGAAGGGTATAGAAGTAGATATACGCTGTTATTTTCCTGTGCAGATCTATGAATTGTGCAAATTTAAGTGCAGAAAGTACTCTATTTAACATAAAAATGTTTTTACAGTGTTTGACGTTTGTATGATCCACTGTCCAGTTTCAGTACTCTATTTAGACTACCACTCATGCTTGAAGTGCGTTGACCAGGACCATCCTTATGTTCAAGCAGTTTTATTAGATACGGGCAAATTACACGTATTGACAATTCAGGTGTAAGCTGGCAACACTATTATCAAAGATCACGATACGTCAAAAATGAATGCAGAAATGAGATGACAGAGGTCCGCTCAGAATTTAATTATTGATGTCACTTATCCCACATGCCATAATATTATTTTTCGATTAATAATGTTGATGATACGCTCGCCGTCTGTGATATAAGCATTTTAAGGAAACGATTTATTAAAACGAGTCAGTACATGTAGAGTTACAATTAGACTAATAAAAATTTGACGACATTAGAAGTTCGAACTCGGCTTTTAGTCAATGGGAATCATTTATTTGTAACATAGAGGTAGACTACCTAGAGGAATTATGACCGAAATTCATTGAAAAAGTATATCACACACACATTACTAACACGAAAACGTCAACTTTGCTTTGCTTTTATGAGTCCCTTTACTTTTGACATTAAGAGTCCCTATTTACTGTCTGTACACGGAGCTGTCACACACACATTCAAATATATGTTTTTTCATTTTAATTTGTCAGTTTGTTCTATTGAGAGGGCCCTTGATTTGTAATCACCTGCGCAGTGTACACGTTCCAATTTTTTTTTTAATAAATAAAGGAAATAAAGGCTAGCCTAATGTTTGGTTACCCCACTTCGATTATTACCAATTGATTCAAATTAAGTGGAGCGATATAAAAAGCTTCAGCTAAAGTTTAGAGATCGCATAACTCTATAACGAATATTAAAATTTTGCTCCTTTCCTGACAAATTAAAATTAGAAATTGATGCTGTGAACACAAGACTTTTTGCCATTTTGCAAAAAGAAATTAATCTTTAGCAACTTTCAACACTGCAGAAATAAACTAATTCTATAACACACACAGAGAGCAATGCTCAGCAGAGCAAAACGATAGTTAATCTACGTAACATTCTTTTGAAGTTTTCTGTTTTAGTCAGCCTGAACACCCTGTTCTAAAGAACGTGTAATTACTTATTCCACGTTTCGTTACTAATTCAATTTGCTGATTGTCATTAAGGCAGCAGTGACAATTTCAGTTTTCATACAAATTTTAAAATTTTCCTACAGAAGAGGGAAAGAGAAAGAGAGTGAGTGTGTGTGTAACGCCAATAGATCCAATGTTGAACATATTATATGCATACAAAATAATGCCCACATTATTTACCCACTACTATAAACTGGTGCACATCAGTTTTTGGTGTATCGGGTGGTATGTATATATTTATATGAAAAATATATTTCGGGAATTTATATTCCGTTTAATGGAAATTTATGCTCAATTCTATATCCACTGATCGAAATGTATGTATACCGTTAATATACGATGAAATTAAATATTCAATTAGTATTTTCACCAATAGAATTTCAAATAATTAAATTGATTGAACCGTAAACTGAAAATGTCTTTAATTAACATATATGTTTATAAGAGAAGAAAAAGTGAGATGGAGGATCGGTAGTATATTTAGAACGTTTTGGATACCGTATAATACATTGGACAAGGACTGAAGAACTAATCTTGCAAATTTATTCAAATTATATGCCATAGGGATTGAATTTTGGTTGAGAAGATAACCATTATTGCTGGGGTATATTATATACTCAATGGGATTTTCGTCAATTGAGAAAGTGGGTCATCGGCATACAGAAATTAATTGAATCAAGTATTCGACGTATTTTTTTTTTCTTCTTTTTAGGATAAATAATGGAAGGTATAGATTTCAAATTTATTAAAAAAAATGATGCCAAAGAATTTCCGGTTAATTTGGGAAATATTTTCTTTTTCCCTTGACTTGTGTGATTAATTTGCGACGAGTGCGATACCATGTGTGTCAACCTCCTCTATTACGTGATCCTGTTTATTGGACAATGACACCCTACCTGTCTTTTTCGGATGCAATACTCGGTTTTTCTTTAAGTTGAAATAAAATTGACAAACAGATATGTTACAACTCCTCGAGTGTTACAACTACTCTGGAGTTACGACTACTCTGGAGTTACAACTACTCTGGAGTTACAACTACTCTGGAGTTACAACTAGTCACGAGTTACAACTAGTCTGAAGTTACCACTACTCTTGAGTTACAACTACTCTGAAGTTACAATTACTCGAGAGTTACAACTAATCTAGACCTACAGAGTTACAACTACGTGAGAGTTACAACTAATCTAGAGATACAGAGTTACAACTACGTGAGAGTTACAACTAATCTAGAGATACAGCTACTCGAGCGTTACTGCTCGTACATATATAGCAACGCGAGTTTGGCATAAAATTCTTTTGTTTTCGGGTTTTTTCCAAATGTTTTGAAACTTCAAACTTGAAAAAGCTACGCAATTTTGATTGAAATGAATCAATCGACCAAATTCCGTAGCTTTCGCAAGTTAAACATTTCAAAACAATTGGGAAAGGCCTGAAAACAAAAGAATTTTATGTGAAACCTGCGTTGCTATGTGTTACACCTACTCGAGAGTTGCAACTACTCGAGAGTTATAACTACTCGAGAGTTACCAAGCTGAAAGGAGTGTACTACAAAGTTAGATTTCTCTTCCATCTGTTCTTTTGTGTTATAACATTTTGTATGTACAACAAGTAATTGATTTAAATAAAATGATTAAGACTCCCGGAGAATTACAAAATCTAAAAAATTTACAACTTTGGGTAAATTACAGCTTCTTATCTCATTTTGAACCTTCCCCTGGATGTGGACGTCATTATTGCATTAAGGATGTCCCATACATAGGTCTAAAACTACTAACTAATGTATTATTTGTAGGGAGTTGGGTGAGTTAAGTAAATAGCAATTTTAATTCTTAACCAAGTTCTTAACAAATATTTCTTCAATTGAAACTCTTTGATTGTTTATTAAAGACACATGGAGATAAATGTGATATTTCGACATACCTCCGAAATACGCAAGCGGCATAAATTATCCAGCTAACTGTATAACTGTATAAACTGTATAACTGTATAAAAGGGAAAAGTTTTTAAAGAGAACATTTTCATGAATAAAGTAACGTTTTCCATTTATTCCCATCAACAGTACCGATTGAGTGAAATACGTGACTAATATTCGAAAATGCCAATTTTCAGCATTTCGTTGAATTATTATTTAAATATACGGGGTTTTGCATTTTAAATGATTGCATCACGAGATGAGAGAGAGAGAATAAGAGAGATTGGCGTGCTGCTGGATTTGAATTGAGAATTATTTTAATTAAATCATAAATTCAAGAACATTCGCGGAATTTTGAAAACCGACACATTTTCTGTTTCTGTGTTTTACTTGAGTTTCTGATTTCTCCAGATAAAAATACATGCAAAAATCACAAAAAAATAGTAAACCACGAAACAGAAAATGTGTCGGTTTTCAAAATTCCGCGAGTGTACATTCAAAAAAAGTAAACAAATTTAAAACCGAAGTTTATTTACGATATACCTCTCTTTTTTCGTTGTTGCTTTTCGTTCGAAAATCGTCCACTCATTTTGATATTCAACCTGTGACCTACCGATGAAAAATGGTTCTCAGAAAATATTTGCAAAATTGAACTTTCCATCATATCGGTGTGGATGGTGGTAGAGCATTTTCAGCAGTGTCACTGTATAAGACAAAAATTGTAATTAATCTTAATGCTGTCGCTGTCTCCGCAAGTCCGTACGTTTTGACATAGATTAGCTGCACTTTCTTCAGTGTGGGCTTTACGTTGAGAAATCCGAAAAAAGAGGTTGAAAACAAACTCTTTTCTTCAGGTATAATGTATCACTGAAAGGTAAACGCACCGTAGTTGATTGTACTTGTATGATGCCATGTGTAATATATCTCGCGATGAGCTTGACAAGACATTTTCAGCGTTATTAATCCAACTTGTACCACGATATGTTATTATTAATACACATATATACGCATTAACATGCTTCAGGGACGAAAATGAAAGAGTTTTGGGACTATTCTCGTGATTTTGTACCTTTGCAAAGTTTTACAAACAGATACGTGAATAATAGAGCTTAATACTTTGCACCGAGGCTTATACAATTGTTTACACGCAACAGAAGCATCTAAAGTTTGTTATTCTCATTTCTCAACACAGTGACGAAAAGCAAAACTTTCGTTGGCTTTTGATAAAAACGTTGTATGCAACTCGGTGATAAATGTGTTTTCTTGGTACACAATGCATATTGTCAAACTCACCCTACGGCTTCTGGTGACAATTTCAACAAATAGTGTCTAAAAAAACATCTATGACCTGGTGGCATAAATAACTATTATGCTACAAGTTGTGAAAATTTTGGTTTTTTTTTCCACTAGATGTAATGTTGTCAAACGAACGAAGCGAGCTTGATAACCACATTATGTGACAAATTTACAACGTTTTGCAACGTTTTATGCAATTTCGTCGCAAAATTATCACTTTTTTATGCATCATTTCAAGGTGCTCTTCATCTATTCCGTATTCTGTATTTAATGCGGAAATATCATGAGCTTGTTAGAGAAAATATTTCTTTAAAGTGAGATCAATTCCAGAACTCGCTTCCAGGTCGTGTTGGAAATCTCTCTAATTGCCTAAAAAGGAACGACGAACAACCGATACACTATAAGGCTAAGGTATAGTGTATCGGTTGTTCGTCGTTCCTTTTGTTCTTCGTAGTGTTGGCAGAACAAGGACCACTTCTGTTCCAGCCAGAACGATAATTGTATTTAGCAGGAAAATTATGATCGGTGACCATACGATAAATAAACTAAACTCCACGGGGTGAAATTGACATCGGTAACCAGTTCGATTGATATGCCAACAGATCCCTTATGATGCTGAGTCGTATTCTTACGAGTTTTACTGTTGAGTTTGTTGAGTCTTCGACGAATAAGTGAAACGACAGTATACTGAATAAACCAAATGTATTCAAACGATCCTTATTCTATGATGTTACGCACAAGAATGATTTTACATCAAATCAATACTCTGAGTTACAGTATTGTGATGGTGATAAACACCAAAAACCAACAGGGTTTATCAATCATCACAAAAAATTATAACGGACTACCTCTCTTCTTATTCCGATTTGTCGCCGCCATCTCTAGTTCGCTTTCAGAATCCGTTTCGGGACAATTCCTTTTTATATGTCCTCTCTTCCCACAATTGAAACATTTTATTAAACGACCGCTTGCACTTAGTTTCTTCGCTACTAATGCTTGACCGGCCTCGCTTGCATAATTCGATTCCAATCGTAGTTCTTCAGTTACTAAACGTGATGTCAAATTTTCAATTGTCTGATCATTCGCTGCAGTTGATTCCCATGCACTGGTGATGTGACGATATTCTTCTGGGCCTTACTGTCCTTGAGAGTCCAGACCTTCAGCTTCTCATCAAAATTTTGCTTATCTCCCTTCTCCTTTTCGGGTTTTGGAGAGTCACCAGACACAACGTCCCACAGCTCGTTCGCCTTCATGATCACACGTATTTGGAATTTATACACTGGCCATGTATCCACCGATTGCAATTTCTTGATACGCACTGCTTCACGTTCATCCGCCATTTTGGACGCCAATGCCGATACCTCGAAAAAACAAGTCGATTCGCTGCCAATTCGATTCCTACCAATCTATCGAATTCACGTATTCAATTGTCCACTCAATTTACCGCGCTATTCTATGTCTATAGTCTACACGGTTCAAAAAATTGAATCTCCAACAATTCACGTAACAAAGTTCGATTTCCAATTGATTTACCGCTACGCGCAAACAAAGGTTTCGTATCCAGAAAAAAACGTACAAAATTTCACGAATTGTTTTCACCAAAACGTTAATTGTTTTTTTAGCGTTTCCAAAGAAAATATTCACTCTAAAACAATTTTATTCCGCTGGGCCCATAACCTGTTGAGTTCGTTGAGTCTTCGACGAATAAGTGAAACGACAGTATACTGAATAAACCAAATGTATTCAAACGATCCTTATTCTATGATGTTACGTACAAGAATGGTTTTACATCAAATCAATACAAAGTGTATTGATGCGCTTATGCGTTACAGTTATACTTTTCCATTCTCTGAGTTACAGTATTGTGATGGTGATAACCACCAAAAACCAACATTTACAAACGTGGCAATGACTAAAGCACACGTGTAAAAGTTATTTCAAAATGATGATACAAATGTAATTGCCAAATGATGGCACTGATTACTTATCTATAATTTGACCGACGAAGTGACCGGTACGATTTGAATTTCTTATTCTAGTCAGACAAATGTTTGATAATTTATAGGGCCGGATCCGTTGTATTAAATTGGTTCATTTTAGTTATTCTTAAATCTACTTATAAACTAATTACAATTATGTAGCGTGCCTCAACACGTTACAATAGCATTAAGAAAATTGATGTTTCCAAGAGCATTAAATCACCTACTAAAAACGACTTTCAGCTTAACAATTTTTTTAAAGCCCGCATTTAGTTGCATTAAAAATATATCTCATAGGAAAACAAACGGTTTTTTCTGTATAAAAAATCATAAATGTTTTCAGCGTTGTCAACGTTCAATCAATTCACGCTAAATTTTCATTTTCTGGTAAAAACAATATCGTTACGGGTGTGTGTGTGTATTCGCATCGCATCGAGAACACATATCATTAATGTAAAAGGCGTGGAAAACAAATAAAAAGTTAATTATTAAACTCGGTAATAATCAATTTGAATTTTCCATTTTCATTTTAAAAACACGTTCCAGTAATAAAATAGTTATTCATGCAAATTAGCAGCGAAAAAAGAGAGTTAGAAATTGTAATTTTTAATGTGAATTGGGCCGCAGGCGAGTGCTTCAATAAAAAATACAAGAGAAATGAAATTTAATATTTTTTCACTTAAATCATCGAGATTCATCTTTAATATAAAAAAAACTCTGCATGTGTAGCAATATATACTCGTGCAACATCGAAACATTTTTGACAAAATTCTATAGGCGTATGAAACTCACAAGACTACTGTGAGCGACTTTTCCTTTGTAAACTTTTAATAATCTTCAGTTTTTCTGAAAAAAAATCTTTCTAACAGGCTCGAACTGGACATATGAGACTACTTTGCAATCACAAGTTTGAATTGCGTCGTCTTTCCATAGAACTTTTTGGAGCCTTTTCTTCACTTTAAGCGCCTTCTCCTACATTTCACAGGAGAGCGTTTTGGTAGCCAGCTCGACTCTGGATGCTAATCATCTCTGAGTTAAGACTATTACTCATCACAATGGAAAATTGTCTATTTTCGTCTTTTCGCCCAAAGAATTTGCTCAGTGAACAGTCATGCACCGAGTCCTGTTGCAAAGTGATGAACAAATTTGTAAAATGCAGGAGAAATGAAAGTGTTTCTCAGTTCGTTTGAATCGTCTGCGAAATTTCGGTTTAGTAATAATAGTTTTGATTGCATCAAAAGAATGGTCTTGCTAATTAATGTTAAAAATTTATCCGAAAAGAGGTTACTTTGCAGAGTATTCTGCTAATATTGTTTTTGTAAGAAACTGGATGAGTTATAAGTGTACAAATTGATAATCGCTGTTTGTTACGCCTCGATGTCGAGACCTCGCATTGCATGTAGAATGTAATCGATACAGCATCCTCACCTCAACACCATTGTGACCAAACAATTATTTTCCGTAGTTTCCATTCAATTAATTTTCCTCTTCTATACATTCCGAAACTACTTAGTTTCGCCCTATTGGTTTCGAGTGTGATTACCAATCATAGATTAGAATAAGCTTTCGTACTGTTGTGCGCCTCTTTCGTCTCCAATTGTTCGATACTCTGGTTTCATGATAAAGAATGTGGTCGGAAAAAAATTGATTCACTTTATTAACAGGAGTCGGGCAAGTCTCGTTAACAGGTGTATCGATTCATAATCATATTAGTTGCATGTTTTTCATGCATACAAGTGAGTATCATTCTATATAGGCGACTGTTTGATGACTACCGTTGCACTATATCTTTGGTTGGTCTCCGCTTTTTTATCATACTTCTCTGGTCATCTACATTTTCGTTGTGTATGCAGTTATTGAAGCTACTGCATCATTTCGACTATTAGTTTTATAGATTCTTCACTAATTCTTCTTTCAATCAATCATATTAGTGCTGTTACTAGATGGTCGTTTGTTAACTTTCTATAATAATTCCTTCTGTGTGTCACATATTCTGCAAGCGACCCTAGACTGTTTTCATTGCCGTCAACTTTTTTGTGACCTGACACACAGCGAAGGTTGACTTGAAACAACCTTTTCATTTTGATTCCATTGCCATCCGTAGATATAAGTTTGTGCAACCAAAAAATTAATTGGTGAATGTTCTCCTCTCTTATTTATCTTACATATTTCAGTAGAAACCGGTAGAAGCACTTCACGTCACTCTATGCAATCTCTTTCATCAATAATCCACAACAAGCTTATGTGTATTTATAAAGTGCACGCAGAGCAAAATTGGATTGCCGATGTTGTTTTGTTTTTAAAATTGTTATTACTGGTAATGATAGAGGGTTTTATCATCTGCAATAAAGACGAGTTCGAGTTCTAATGTAACAGCAAAGTCTTGAAATTGAACCGCCGAATCAGGAATCTTTAACCTGTCACAGACGGCAAGCATATTAACAGTTTTACTATTCAAATAATTATTTCATTTGATCGAAGATTTTCTGATATTGATTTCAGAAATCTTTTACTTCATTTGTTTTGAACATGATTTTGTTCTTGTTGTCGTTGTCGATAACAGATGATACCTGTCTGTTTCAGGTTAAACATGACGGATACGGATTTTTTAATCACCCTCTCTCATTAACAACAATGAAAAATCACATAGATCTTAGTGACATATTTTTGGGCGAGACATTCTTAAAATAATTTTTTTTGTTAACCATGAAACCATGGCGGCTAGTTTTTGTGCAAATGAAATGTACAAGCGTGGTGTCACCTATATTTTTTACATTTGCACAAAAATTAGTCATCATGACGGTAAAAAGAAAATAATTTAAAGAATGTCTCGGCCAAAAATGTGTTTTTAACATAAATCGAGTTGGATTTTGTTCTGCGTACACCTTACATTATATCCCCACAATTAACAGGTTACTGGAGCAACGAAAATGCATTACCATTGTGCAATTAATGAATGGCAAATAGTTCACTGAATTGAGACATTTTATTGGCATCTTAATTTATAATAACTAACTAATTCTTATGTAAGTACATGGTGCTCAGCCAATAATTCATTAATTATCCATTAATGATCAACAAACCTGCCATTCCAATAGCTCGGAAGTGCAATAAAACTGCAGTAAAAAAGAATTTATCGTTACCTCTGAATCGCGTATATAATTGCAAAAAGAAAGATTTTTTTTGCATAAGATGATATCTGTATAAAGTCGGTCATTTCACTTTTCAATAATAATAATCGCTATGTACACTGCAAAAATGTGTGTACGGTTTAGTGATTGATATAAGACCGGGTCCAGCGTATCTCGCTTATAGTCACTTTCTCACATTTTGTGTATTTTATTCACTTTGTACAATCAATTAATGTAACGTAAACTTGTTTTTTGCCTACGGAACTCTTTATCATTCGTAACAGTCTCCTTTTAATTTCAACTGGGAAAAGTTATGCATGCCGTTTCGATGCATTGATATTATTAAGTAAGAACGCAGTGCAGTCGTTGTGTAGTGAACATTGCGTATCGATGTGTAAATATTATTATAATGAAATTGAACGTCGATTCACATAATTTTCTTAGAGGAGTATGTCTTATCACTCTATTGTCATCAACGTATTGTGATGGGTGAGTGTTCAAACCAGGAAACAAAAATATATTTTTTTAAACTAAATTTAAACTTTGACTTCAGGATTCCCTCCAAAGAATATTCATCATACAGACGGTATCCGTGGTGCAGTCCGTCGGATGTGATACGGTATCCGCAGACGCTTCAAGACGTGGTCGATATTGTGCACGAAGCTATTTACAGAGGCACCACAGTTAAAATTTTTGGTGAACGACATTCACAAACGGACATCATTTGTACGGATGGGATTCCGGTCGATAGTCGAGGAATACGATCATTTCGAATGAATGACGATGGTGTTACTGCAACAATAGGATCGGGTGTAAATTTACGAGATGCTACCGAATTTCTTCGCAATCACGGACGAGGTTTGAGAACGACACCAGCGTATGGTAATATTACACTAGGCGGTGCGATTGGGACCGGATCGCATGGATCCACCATCAGGTATAATGCATCGATATCGTCACAAGTGGTCGGCCTGACCGTAGTCGATGGAACCGGAAGAGTGCGCAAAATTACGGATAGTGAGGATTTGCGAGCTTTTCGATTGAATCTCGGACTACTTGGTAAGAAACATCAGGTGTGAAGAGTGTCAGTAATAATACAATCAATATTTATTGTGATGATGGCTAAAGTATTATAACGGTGAAGTGTTACATTATGAGTGTTAAAAGTGATGTCAGTTATATAAAAAGCAATTTCATTGCAAAAATGTGTTGTGTTGTTGACAAAAATTGTGGTCAGCGTAGTAAGGACTTTCTATACGCCGCATAACTACTTGAAATTCAACTTAACTAACTCGGCGGGCATGAAATTAAAGCAGTGAAAGTGTTTTGAATTACATAAAGACTCACATTAATTTTGCTTCATCCAGTTTTCAGTTCAGTTCAGTTCAAAGCCTTTACTAATATGATAATCAGTCGGTTCGATCACAATGCTTTAAAATACCGGAATTCAGTTCGCAGAATGATGAAAAATTTGAAATGTTGACATTCTGTTGCACATTCAGAAATAACTCCACTGATATAGTATGTTGTTAGTGTCGTTGGAAATTGTGTTATAGTGGACATTTGAAGATATGGAGCATGTCAGACGTTAGATCCATTCAATGTAGGGGTATAAGTGAACTGGGAATGGTTTTGTTAAGCTACCCAATTTAATCAGATCTACTTGCTGCGTTAGATGTCACCTAACGTCTAGAATTCTTGATATCTTTGAATGTCCATTTATCGCCCTGGGGGCTACGTACGTAAAACCATTCAATGTGTTGCTTAATTGAAATTGAAAGATCGCCGAGCCGATCAACAACCTCTGAAAACAATAAACAAAATGATCGGTTCGTTGATGTCTTTTAGGAATCGTCTACGACATAACACTGTTCACAGTGCCATTGTACAAAACAGTGGCCCATAATTATGCCGTACCGGATGAGGTGCTAACGAATGGTGTTGCAAGGTATTGGGCGCAAACAACCGATCAAATATCGTTCTATTGGTTTCCGGCTTTTAAAGAAGTTATCGTAGCAAATTGGACCATTGTCGATGTGGAGACTCCTGGTAATGCATACACAAATGATCATGTGCCGCCAACCTATGACAATTTCAATGTATTAACCAGTTACTTAAAGGAAATTGTGTTCGGTCTCACCTCCAGCACATGTGCACTGGCTAATTCATTGGGTATGCGATTTGAAGACATTACCAGCATTTCTTTACTGACCGACACCCATTCTTCCATTTAGGATACAAACTTCTGCATATGTTGGAGTACTACTTGGAATTGGCATTGTTGATAAGAATTCCAGATTTTGTGAGTTGAAGGATAACGGGAGAAAATGGTCGGTTTCGTTTTGAAAAGGTATTTCGACTTTCCACAGGTGCCCATCTATACAGAGGACGGCACCAAGGTACAAAATCCGGCAGTGGGCTATTATGACAAAATGTTTGCACCGATTTGTTACGACGAACCTCAAGGTATTCTGGGACTGGCGTGTCCTTGGGCTAGTTACGAAAATGGCGTTACGTTTGTAGATGAAGAGTAGGTTAAATTGTTCGTAGCAAAAAACATTGTAATCAGTTTTCGGTTCGTCTGCTTATGTTGCAATTAATAATGGGGTATAGAGTGGGTGAAGGTGCGTGATATTCTGAAATATCCACAACTTTGTTTTGCTTTATTGACCAGCTGGTCAATCGTGAAATGAACAGCTGAAAGGTAGAAATGTAGAAATTTCAGAATATTATCGACTGAACTAACCATAGAGGCAGTAACATGCCTGAGCAGATTGATTTTTTTGACAATTCATTGACAACTTTCTGATCGAATGAAAAATCAATTTCTTGTGCACAGATTCGCGATCGGGCTGGATGATCTAGCCGACGTAATAAATGATGTCAAAGACATAATAAGCAAAACACCGACCGCTTTCCCGATACAGGGAATACTTCTAAGATTTTCGGACACAACCGACATCTATATGTCGACAGCATATGGCAAACAGGTGGTCCATTTTGAATATTATGAGTGGAAAAGGAAGAACGTTTACAAAGATCCAACAGGCAGCTTAGCCGGTTATCAGACGATTTTGCAAACATTGGTAAAGTAATGCCATCGGACGTTGATTTTTCCAATTACTAACTCAAAATCTGCTTTAGACCCGAAAATACCATGCTCGAAGCCATTGGGGAAAATCGGGACTGGTTTATCATGACCGTGAATTTCTTGACTTAAAGTTGGACTATTATGCACGTGAAAAATTCATTGGTACGGTCGCCTGATAATGACAAAATTTTCCCCCGTTCCAAATGAATGAGCACAATTTTCTAAATTGCAGAGGCTATGCACAAATTCGATCCGTACGGCGTATTTATGAATAATTTTGGACGTCGCATCAAGCGACAAGGAACAATCGTCGACATCGACCCGTTAACAACACGTTGTGCGCTGTTAGGTAACTGTATTTGTTCCAAGGATTCCGATTGTGGCGACACGCAAACCTGCACTACGATTCCCGGTTATAATTACTACGTTTGTAAAACCCGAAACGAACAACCGGAAATGACTAAAATGGATAGATCGAAAATACCTCCTCCGTTCGGTATACTAAGCTTTCTTCTTACCAACTTAGTTACGTCCGTGAAAGCCGCGTATGCAAATTGTACAGGTAGGTAGTTAGGTGATGTTTTGTTAGACGATTTTGTTAATTAGCCGAAATTTCAAGTGCAAATGAAATAAAAAATATTTTCGTCATATGGGACGTATAAAGTAGATTTAGATTTATTGGCAGGTTCTTTTTCAAAATTCAACGTTTGAAAATATAGTTTTAAAGACAACACTAGCATATCATCTGCATAACAAACTATCAAGTCTGTTAACTCCTTTCAATCTCAGTATTTTCAGAAGATTCACACAAAATCACTTCTAACACACATGTCTGTCTATGCATGATTGCCAATGGCAATTTGCCATGTTTGAGTTGATTTTGATGTGATCCCAAGACCTACCGCTAGTTTAAACTGCATTTTTGTCTCCGTTACGATGATATTCTGATCAATGAGAATCGGTAGCCGTGCAAACGTGTGTAATGGAAGTTTTCTTTAAATTGCCAGTGATTCCAAAGACTGCTCACCACTGTTTCGATCGAAAGAGATGGTTTAGTTCATTGAACTGTTCTACTTCAAAGTGTGCTATGTTCAGGTGTATCTTTCGATGCTTTGAACCTTTTCAATGCTGTTCAAAAAATACCATATCTCATTAGGTTATAGCGACATGGGCAAAGAAATAACCGACCCGTCGCAGATATATTTGTGACAGCACGACAGCGTAAAGTAAGCCAGGCACGAGGGTGCAAAACGCTCACTAATACAAATGCACGAAACGAATACGTAAACGATTGCAACAGGATTTAGGTCCCTCCTTTAAATGCATTTGCGTACTCTGGTTAACTTTAATCTGCCGTGGATACAGTAAAAACATATTCCAACGATTAAAATTGAACCGCTATAATAGAGATTGAAGCAAATTTTCGCTACTAAGATCTAAAAATTGTTTCCATTCAATTATACAATTCTTTGGCTATAATGACTACTCCTAGTATCGATCTTTTCAAGAATGGGCTACCTGTGCACATACATTACATTACGTTATAAAACTGTACTATTTAAATCAAAGTTTTACTTTTACCCCCATCTTTAGAGTAAATCATTAATTTTGACTGTCTACATTACAATGTTATGTAGTCGCTAGACACGTTATTGTGTCTGAGCACGTAAAAAACTATTAATTTTCATTAAAACAAAATTATACGCTTGTGTTGGACATACAGTTCGTAAAGCAAGTGAAACAGGAAAAAGAGGTCATAACTGTTGGCTAAATTTTAAGAACATTTGAGAGAATTATATAACATTCTCTTCTCAGTAATGTTGAAGGATTCAATAACATGTTCATAAAAATTTAGCCAACACTAATGACGAATTTCGTCTCAGCTGTTTTTCAGCTAGACCACTCAAACAAAACCACTCATAACGGCGCGCGTATATATTTTACCAATTGCAAGCATTTTTGGTTGAGTGGAGAAGCTGGACAACATCTGAAACGAAACACGTCACTTATTTCAAAGCCGCCGACTGTACAAGATTGTAATCAATTTTAACGATAAAATCACATTTTTCAATATATATTACCAAAAATGACCGTTTCACACGTTTGAATACTTTCCAAATGTGTTCAGCTCGGGATAAAAGTTGGAAATCGCTTTTTCTCGGGTGACCTGAGGCGGCGTAGGGTAATTTGGCACACGGTTCTAAAACAATGTATTTTTTAACTACGTATGTACAAGGTGAACTCGCACACTATTTTTCGATACCAAAATTTTGTAAAAGGAGTCATGAAGTCGATGACATGGCTAAAAAGCATTTGTAGCAATAAACGTACGTGTGCGAGTTCACCTTTTACGTAATTTAAAAGTGCGTTCTTGTGACACCGTGTTCCAGATTACCCGATACCCTTGAGGCCCTCGCTACACCCGGCCGCAAATAAAACCACAGCATTTCAACAAATCCAATAGAATACCCTCAAGACGTCTATGCACACCGGATACGAAGCACGAGGGAAGTTACACATGGTTTGTGAGTATTTACGAGACCAAGATACTGTTTCTTAATAGATGAGATTGTCTTGGTGTGCACATGATAAAAGTCTGTCTTCTGTCATTACTGTTTCATTACCGCAAAACCGATTAATTTTTTGCCAATACAGTCCCATCCTATAGAAAATCTCAGTCGACCTGTTTTTCAGTACTTTATTTGTTGAGGTATATGAAGCCATTAATAAATGACGTCCACTACTTTTGATCGGTTTTAGACTCCCCCTACCTCATCGTCATGCAAAAATGGTCAAATTTGACCCAATTTTGTTATAGCCATCACGTTTTATTGAGTCCCCCCTCACCCAGACCGCAGACGTCATTTATGAACGGTCCCTATTTTCTGGTGAAATAACTTCTCTCTAATCCATGAAATCTCTGGTTCATAAAAATTTTATCATAAAATGTACTCAAAATGAAATAGAATTATGCGAAAATCTGTTACATTTGAGCTTTAGTTTCGAAACAGCATTTTTCTATACAATGGGAAAGTACCTATAACCAACGTCTACACTAAAATCTAAATTAAATTGTGAGACTAAAAACCATCAAAAATAAAACTCTGAAACACAATCCAGGCTTTTTAACAAAACACAACTTATTTCACATAAAATGACATGCAATATTATGAGGATATTGTTTGTGGCTAACGAGTGACGAGTGTGACACAATAGGTTTATAATTTGACCATTACAAAATGCAGGAAATTTTTAGTGTGTTCACAATCCGAAATATATGCTCAGCTAAAAACAATATAAACCAGAAAAGATTGGTCACAAAACCAGAAATTATTATTTTTTATTTATTGTCATCCAAGTTGAATATATATCTCGGTTCAATTGTTTCAATTAGAAGATTTTATTTATTGAGATTATCATTCGACATTAAAATATTGGTACGACATAAATGTAGCATTTAGATTCTTCGTCTTTCTCATCTATTTGTCAGAGCCGGAAATTCCAGCAATGCCATAATGGGAATGTTCACTCCAAACTTAGTACTGTTAATTTTAGTTCAGATCTTGGGAATGTTTACGCTTGGGAATTTTCATTCGACACTTGAGAATGTTCATTCAACACTGGGAATGTTTATTCAACACTTCGACATGCTCATTCAAAACTTGGGGAATGTTCATTCAAAACTTGGTAATGTTCATTCAAAACTTGGGATTGTTCATTCAAAGTAGGCATGGGCGATAATTATAATGATTATCGATAACTATCGATTATCGAATATCGATAATTATAGATTTTTTTTAACGAAAATTATCAAAAAAATATCAATAATCGATAATTATTGATATTTTGATAATTATCAAGATATCGATAATTCCATATATCGATATTTCGGTCCGAAAATCCGATATTTATCGATATATATCGGTATATTATCATGAATTTTCAGATAAATATCAAAATATCGATATTTTGATAATTATCGAATTTCAATACAGTCAAAGGCAGTCAATTTTCAGCATAAATTTGCTTCAGCTGTTTTTCAGCTGATCCACACATACAATCAAAACTGGTTTTCCCTGTTCATACGGTTGAAGCTGCTACACGCACGCGCATGATAGTGGTAAAACCGTATAAAGACGTATAAACGGTTGTGATTGTTTGTATGGATCAGCTGAAAAACAGCTGAAGCTAATTTATGCTGAAAATTGACTGCCTTCGACTGTATTTTGATAATTATTAAATTATCGATAACGATATGATTAATAGATTATCGATAATTTCTTTCGATTGATATTATCGATAATTTTGAACGTCTCCCATCCCTAATTCAAAGCTTGGAAATGTTCATTCAAAACTTTTGAATCTTTACTCAAACTTGTGATCACTCATCTAACTGGGTAATATCTAACCATCGATATAATATAGGGTCGATAAGTAATGTCAAAGCAACTTTATGCGGAAAGATCACATGGACAGTGCCGCCTTTTCCATATGGGCCAAATGAGCAAATGCCCGTGGCGTCCGAAGTGGAGCAGAGGAAAATGGCGCCCGAGGTCCTTAAATAAAAATTAGGCGCCTGAAAGCTAAAAGCGGCACTACACATGGATGTATGTGTAAAGTAACTTACGTTTTGAGAATAATTGAGAATACACTTAAAAAAATTTACTTTATATAACATTTTCGTTTTCAACAGATTCTACATAATTTCTAGATCCACAGATTTGACAGTCTTGATATTGAATGGTTTTTTGGTTTGTATCCCAGTAAACTGGTCGTTACATGTGTGCGACAAAAATTTCGACTGGGAAAAAATTCAAATATTTCATTCAATATAACAGCTGTCAGAGTCTGTGGGACTAGAAATATCAGATCCTACATAAAACAAAAATGTGATATTAACTAATTTTTGATAGCTGTAATTGAAACTCTGCATTTATCAATTTCCTTTTTCTCTTCGTTTTGAGTTGTGATTCGTATTTTTTGCACTTTTATATGTGCTATATTTCCGAAATTTCGTTCTTCTTGTCTCATTATCTACAGTATGTTATATCGATGTATCTAACTGGTCATATGGCCTACGTAGTTAAGGCTTAAATGTTTACTGTATAAGAAGTTTATATTAACGTCATTAAGTGTTGAAGGAAAGAATAAATCATTCTTGTCACAGACATCAACGTATTCGCTTGTGTTATTTTACTTTGCTACAACGACGATCTTACAACAGTTAATCCAACAGTTGGGATTGTTCATTCAAATCTTGGAAATGTTCATTCAAAACTTGGAAAGGTTCATTCAAAGCTTGGAAATGTTCATTCAAAACTTGGGAATCGTTACTCAAAACTTGTGATCACTCAGAACTTGGAAATGTTAATTCAACAATTGGGATTGTTCATTCAAAGTTTGGAAATGTTCATTCAAAACTTGGAAAGGTTCATTCAAAGCTTGTAAATGTTCATTCAAAACTTGGAAATGTTCATTCAAAGCTTGGAAATGTTCATTCAAAACTTGGAAATGTTCATTCAAAGCTTGGAAATGTTCATTCAAAACTTGGAAATGTTCATTCAAAGCTTGGAAATGTTCATTCAAAACTTGGAAATGTTCATTCAAAACTTGTGAATCTTTATTCAAAACTTCTGATCACTCAGAACTTGGAAATGTTAATTCAACAATTGGGATTGTTCATTCAAAGCTTGGAAATGTTCATTCAAAACTTGAAAATGTTCATTCAAAGCTTGGAAATGTTCATTCAAAACTTGTAAATGTTCATTCGAAGCTTGAGAATGTTCATTCAAAGCTTGGAAATGTTCATTCAAAACTTGGGAATCTTTACTCAAAACTTGTGATCACTCAGAACTTGGGAATGTTAATTCAACAATTGGGATTGTTCATTCAAAACTTGTAAATATTCATTCGAAGCTTGAGAATGTTCATTCAAAACTTGGAAATGTTCATTCAAAACTTGGGATTGTTCATTCAAAGTAGGCATGGGCGATAATGATAATGATTATCGATAACTATCGATTATCGAATATCGATAATTATCGATTTTTTTTAACAAAAATTATCAAAAAAATATCAATAATCGATAATTATTGATATTTTGATAATTATCAAGATATCGATAATTCCATATATCGATATTTCGGTCCGAAAATCCGATATTTATCGATATATATCGGTATATTATCATGAATTTTCAGATAAATATCAAAATATCGATATTTTGATAATTATCGAATTTCAATACAGTCAAAGGCAGTCAATTTTCAGCATAAATTTGCTTCAGCTGTTTTTCAGCTGATCCACACATACAATCAAAACTGGTTTTCCCTGTTCATACGGTTGAAGCTGCTACACGCACGCGCATGATAGTGGTAAAACCGTATAAAGACGTATAAACGGTTGTGATTGTTTGTATGGATCAGCTGAAAAACAGCTGAAGCTAATTTATGCTGAAAATTGACTGCCTTCGACTGTATTTTGATAATTATTAAATTATCGATAACGATATGATTAATAGATTATCGATAATTTCTTTCGATTGATATTATCGATAATTTTGAACGTCTCCCATCCCTAATTCAAAGCTTGGAAATGTTCATTCAAAACTTTTGAATCTTTACTCAAACTTGTGATCACTCATCTAACTGGGTAATATCTAACCATCGATATAATATAGGGTCGATAAGTAATGTCAAAGCAACTTTATGCGGAAAGATCACATGGACAGTGCCGCCTTTTCCATATGGGCCAAATGAGCAAATGCCCGTGGCGTCCGAAGTGGAGCAGAGGAAAATGGCGCCCGAGGTCCTTAAATAAAAATTAGGCGCCTGAAAGCTAAAAGCGGCACTACACATGGATGTATGTGTAAAGTAACTTACGTTTTGAGAATAATTGAGAATACACTTAAAAAAATTTACTTTATATAACATTTTCGTTTTCAACAGATTCTACATAATTTCTAGATCCACAGATTTGACAGTCTTGATATTGAATGGTTTTTTGGTTTGTATCCCAGTAAACTGGTCGTTACATGTGTGCGACAAAAATTTCGACTGGGAAAAAATTCAAATATTTCATTCAATATAACAGCTGTCAGAGTCTGTGGGACTAGAAATATCAGATCCTACATAAAACAAAAATGTGATATTAACTAATTTTTGATAGCTGTAATTGAAACTCTGCATTTATCAATTTCCTTTTTCTCTTCGTTTTGAGTTGTGATTCGTATTTTTTGCACTTTTATATGTGCTATATTTCCGAAATTTCGTTCTTCTTGTCTCATTATCTACAGTATATTATATCGATGTATCTAACTGGTCATATGGCCTACGTAGTTAAGGCTTAAATGTTTACTGTATAAGAAGTTTATATTAACGTCATTAAGTGTTGAAGGAAAGAATAAATCATTCTTGTCACAGACATCAACGTATTCGCTTGTGTTATTTTACTTTGCTACAACGACGATCTTACAACAGTTAATCCAACAGTTGGGATTGTTCATTCAAATCTTGGAAATGTTCATTCAAAACTTGGAAAGGTTCATTCAAAGCTTGGAAATGTTCATTCAAAACTTGGGAATCGTTACTCAAAACTTGTGATCACTCAGAACTTGGAAATGTTAATTCAACAATTGGGATTGTTCATTCAAAGTTTGGAAATGTTCATTCAAAACTTGGAAAGGTTCATTCAAAGCTTGTAAATGTTCATTCAAAACTTGGAAATGTTCATTCAAAGCTTGGAAATGTTCATTCAAAACTTGGAAATGTTCATTCAAAGCTTGGAAATGTTCATTCAAAACTTGGAAATGTTCATTCAAAGCTTGGAAATGTTCATTCAAAACTTGGAAATGTTCATTCAAAACTTGTGAATCTTTATTCAAAACTTCTGATCACTCAGAACTTGGAAATGTTAATTCAACAATTGGGATTGTTCATTCAAAGCTTGGAAATGTTCATTCAAAACTTGAAAATGTTCATTCAAAGCTTGGAAATGTTCATTCAAAACTTGTAAATGTTCATTCGAAGCTTGAGAATGTTCATTCAAAGCTTGGAAATGTTCATTCAAAACTTGGGAATCTTTACTCAAAACTTGTGATCACTCAGAACTTGGGAATGTTAATTCAACAATTGGGATTGTTCATTCAAAACTTGTAAATATTCATTCGAAGCTTGAGAATGTTCATTCAAAACTTGGAAATGTTCATCCAAAACTTATGAATGTTCATTCAAAACTTGGAAATCTCCACTTAAAAACTAAGTAATGTTTATGCAAAACTTGGGAATGTTCATGTTACTTGAGAAAACATCATTGGAGCGTTAATACTATATCAAACATTTTATAGGGGAAAATTGCTGACGTCATACGAATCAAAATAACAAACTGAGAATAAAATGTAACGATGAGAGTGAGAGAATATACAGTTAATATCATCAACAAGAATTGATACAGCGCAAGCGTATTGTTAACATGCTCCATTCCAAAGTATTTTTTTTTTGTGTGCAAAAAAGAAACCTTGCTCATCTGTTATAAATCAATAAGTTGCATGATCTCTTTCTACGTTATTCTGTATATATATTCATTCGGCGGCAAGCTTCCTATGTATATTGTACAATATATGTAATGTTTTGGGACAACAATAGGACCTAATTTCACAAATGAAAAACAGTCAAATACGAGAAACTTAAAAGCGACACTGAACCAGCCAACAAAAAAAAATGTCAACGAGTTAGTTTAAACTTTTCATACCAAACATTTTAAAAGATATCTTTTTATACCCATGAAGAAGTATGTCAACTTTTGCGATAAATTATGGGCTTTCTGTTATACCACTACAGTCCTATTAAGTATGACTCGATGTATATACATTTAGGATTTGTGAGCTCTAAATAGACCATTTCATGTGCTTATTTCCCCCTCGGATATTTCGTATCACAACACCTTATAACAGTTGGCTGGTGTATTAATCACATCACGTTTTTTTAATTATTCATTTTTTTTCTGGAATGTTTCATTATTAATTGCAATACAATTAGATTCAATGAAGTTAATGAAGAAGAAAGTGAAAAAAAAACTCAATTTTCATTAATTAAACAGATATTTTGTCTAGACAAGTGTAGTCGGGAGGTATGATTCAAAATTGTTGCAAAAAAATGCTATTTAGTTTCAATTAACAAGTCTTGGGAATTTCGTTACGATACTTGGATATGAATATTTCCGTTAACTGGGACGATGATAGCCCATACAGATTCAGTATTCGGGTTACGTTATGTGACATAGAGTTTAATTTTTATGTTTTATTCAGCAAGATTTTATGTTCTTTAAAATTTAATCGGTTGTTTCTAACCTACATTCATGTGCATTCATAGTATTGGAGTATAGTACATAATTCCAAATTAATCGACACTCGTTTCCTATAAAAACATTTTCCTAAAGTCTGTGGTCGCGAAAGAGACTATTGACTACCACTGCAATAAATTGATTTCGATCCATTACGGTTGACATTGTCGTTTCCTGCCGTGCAAAATATATTTCGTTTTAGATAAATGACTGAAAAAGGGGTCGAACGTTTACACCTTAGGGATTTGATGATGGGAGGCCACTGAGGTTGTAAAAATAAGAGATTCTGGGTAGCTGAAAGAATTCTGTCCTTACCATCCAACCACAGTAAATAGCACTTTTCCTAACGCACGCTAAAGGGATTTCTTTCCGAGGAAGAGGTTGCAGGCACGTGCTATAAGTAAGTCTTGGGTTCGATTGCGAAAAAAACGCCTGAGTGTAGCAAGTATTGATTTGATTTGAAACATTTTATTTATAAAAGATTACAACATTTACAAAACTAAGTAATCAGACTGATATATATATATTATGCATCTGTTGCCAAGATTGGTATTTTGACGTGTAGGACATTATTGCCCTAGCCGAAGGCGTGGGCCATAATGCCTACACGTCAAAATAACAGTCTGGCAATAGGTGCATATCATATTTTATCTGTCGAGAACAGATATGTCGAGATAAACAAAAACTCCCTAGAGGGATAAGCTCGAGACAGATAATAAATATTATGCACGTATGACAAAGCGGTCGAGGCTTGCCGAGACGGCTTGTCATACGTGCATATTCTTTTTTATCGCATAAGCGAAAACGAGACAACAAGATATGCGAATGACACTTTGACAATTCACAGAAGTATAATGTTTGTTTATAAATCCTAGGTGAATAATTTTTTCGGTGAATCACACCGCGTATGCGATAAAAATTATTACGGTGCCTATATCGATTAACTGGAATGCTCTTAACGCATGCTGAAACGCGTTTTTTTTAGCGAATAAGAGGTTCGCTAAAAAAATCCTTTGAGTATTAATTAGAAACAACGTTTTTCCCAAAACAACGCCGTAAATACCCAACGAATTCGCAATATTTCAGCACTTGTTAGGAAAATACCTATCACCGCTCTGCTAACGTTTAAAAAATAAAATAAAATAAAATAAGAATTAAATGAGAGAAGAGCGGCTTATCCTGTGCCTACTTTTATTTTGATGTCGTATTTTTTTTACTGTAGTCGCGGGACGAATAAACTAAATAATCCTTGTTCAACCAAAAAAAAAATATTTCTGAGAAAACTAAAAAGTCCAGTAAAATTTTCAGAACTTGGAAAAATCGACGAAAATCTAGCAAAAATGTAAGAGAAAATTTTTTTTAAAAAGAAGCTTAAAAATTCATTGAAATTTTCAGTTATTTTTTTTATCAACGAAATTTACGAATATCTGTCCCTCGATTGTAATTGCTTCATTTACTCAAAAATACGCCTTTCCCCTTCCATCCGTTCTCAATATATGCAAACCATTGCCGATATCCAACCAAACCACCCGATTGGTGCGTGCATAATAAATGGCCGCTAAAGATCAAAGATCGTGAGGGCCTTTAACACCAAAGTGGTTTTGTCTAAAGCTTAATTGCATACACCTCAACAAAAAAAAAAAAAAATTAAATTATGAATCGAAACTTTTTCGAAAATTACACTTTTGTTATTCAAAATATGAATGGGATGTTTATATATTTCTCTTCAAATAATAATTTAAAAAAAAAATTAATTGAATATTCATGTTAATGTATATTAACGTAGATTTTATTAAAACCAATTAAAAAATATAAACATTTTTTATTTGTGCAAAAAATACAAACAAAAAATATGCAAAAACTTCGACTATAATCTACAATTGTGTATATAGTAAGTAAGTATAAACAACTATATGTATATAGGCAAAAACGTTGAATAAATATGAAATATTATTTTCACATAAACGCCCATGTATGTATATGGCACTCCAATTCCATTTGAACGTACTTTGCATACCAAATATTGTATTTTGTTACACCTGGGTCTATATAATATGGGAAAGCCAAAAAAATCGAGAGAAAAAAAGCACAAACTACCTGCAAATACACATATCGATTATATTTACGAATGTGTGCCTATAAAATGAATGGAAGGAGAGCACTTTCAAAATATTCAGTATTTATTTTTGGTTTCCATTCTCGACAATCTGATATAAATATATTTGGATGTGGGGATATTATTATAATAATAATACGCGCGTTTATCATATTATAGCCAAGTGCGAAAAAAGGAAGTATAAATATTTTCGGATTAGAACAGCTGCTTTTTTCTTGTATTTGAACATATCAAAAAAAAAATGCTTGTCAATCCACTATTATATCAATACCTGATGTGTGTCTGACGGAAACATTATAGCCCCTTTAGCTAATAATGGAAAGCTGTAAATGATATTGCTGTCATATAAAAGCTTCAGGTGTTTTTGTTCAAAAAAAATTGTAAATGTAGACGTCCACTTAGTTAAAAGCTTATTTTCGAAATGTGGGTTTTTGACGAGAAATTGTCTTATTACGAATTGTTAACATTTATGAAAAAGAAAAAATTTGCAGTGCGAGAGAAAAATTAGATTCCTGGATGAAATAATTCCACTGAAATTTGGTATAAAAATGTAAAATCTCAGTGAAATATTTTCAGTATATGCAGCCGCCGATCACCCATCTGCATCGGCGGCTGATGAATAAGGTAATGCCAAGACTATTTACATTACTAATTCACAATATCCAGCTGTAACCTTGTAACCGACGTTTTTTTTTACGTTGATAGAAGAAAACGTTTATTTACACAATTTTTTTTTTTTGCATAAATAAAGGTGCTGCCCTCGTATCGAAGGATGCTTTACTACATAGCGTATCTATCTATCAGAAGACAATCTTATTACTAACAATAAGTCACGTAGAGCTTACCCTGTTGGATTTTCTCAAGTCTTTCGAGTTTTCGAAGTAAAAAAATCTAGAGATATACGTGCTTTGAGGTGTGACTTCAAGTTTCACCGAGGTTCCACTTTCTAGAATTTCAGAAATGGAAAAAATCATCTCTTGAAGGTAAATAATTCCCAAAGTTTTTGTGTAACGCCTCATTTGAAAGGTATTGTATCCGCAAAAAGCTTTGGAAAAATCAAATATTTTGAGTTTTATCGCTGAGGCGTTCCGAGAAACATACGAAATCATGCGGAATTACGTGGATATCGCATGTGGAACAGGTTGGAATATAAGCTTTGATTTGGTGACTTCTTACTTTTCTCGGACTGTAAAAATAAAGTTAAACCCGACAGACCTTTATGAAATTAGAATTGCTATCAGATGGTTGTGTCAAGGGCTGGAGGTTTTGTCTAGCAACAAAATTCAATTGTCTATCAAGACAAGATGGTATTTCCCGACCTCGAGTTATACATTCTAAACTAATGAGCAATTTAGCGACACAACACAGCGAATATCTCAAAGGTCCTCTTCAACTTAGTTTTAGTACCATAAATTTAGTAAACTAATCGCCTCAGTCGTTCTACGAGCATCCCGAAAATGAGTGACGTAAAGCTCGTAGAACATTATCTAAAAAAAAGAAAGAAGAAACTCATAAAGCATAAAACCACTGCTAATTACTATGAAACCATATTCAAGCTCTCAAAAAATAAAAATCGTTTCGTGAGATGAAAAACGGAATGTACAAGCATTCTCGGCATGCTTATTATAACAGTAATTAGCCCTATGGGTGCTCTTAATTATACCATAACAGTTTTTTATGCGTCAGTAACGGCGAAAATATCAAGAGAAGGCATTGTTGGGTTTCATAGCCTTACTTTAAGTGCGGTCTTCAACGAAAAATTCTTTACCAGAGACATTGTCTTATTTGTTTCAATTTTACTTTGCTCATTTGTTTTAACTCGAAATATTTTCTGACGATGTTCAATTTGCATATCTCGCTCTCTATGACGACAATTATAAGAAAACTCATTTTCCTAGCGAAACACCTAAATGAAAATTTTCGGGAATTTCTGAGTCTTATACCGACAATAATTAAATTTCAGAAACTTCCAAATAAGAGATGTGTTTCGACACGTTGAAAGTTGGTATGATAACTATGCTGACGATAACGTAACTAATACTTTCAATTCAGTACTTTGTACGAAAGTTATGCTAATTACTTTTCCAATGTAGTAAATCAAGACAAAACATATATTTACAATGTGGGATCCAAAGTTTGAGATTGTTGTGATCTCAACGATGCGTTATAGGTGCACGCAAAGCAAAAACGTAATATGCTCTTTTGTTCAGCGACTGTCGGTGTTATTACTGCAGTTATTCAACGACTGTCGACAATCGACAATCGACGGGCAATTGAACGCAAATGTTAGCTACACACTGTATGTGTCTGATCGACCAGCCAAATAAAAGTTCTAGGCGGTTTTGCTCTTGATAAAAATATTTGAAAAAAAAATCGATTTTCCATCAATAAGTTATTGACACCTCCCTCAATCGACGGGCAATTGAACGCAAATGTTAGCTACACACTGTATGTGTCTGATCGACCAGCCAAATAAAAGTTCTAGGCGGTTTTGATCTTGATAAAAATATTTGAAAAAAAAATCGATTTCAATCATTACCAAAGTCAGTGGAACGAAAACAAATAACCTGCATCGCGATTCATGTGACGAATACTGGGTGAATCCGTGAATCTTAGTTCCTGTTTTTTTTTTTAATTCTATGACTTTATCGAAAAAAGTTGGTCGATGTGAGATAACTATTCGCCCGTGAGGGTGCGATTAGTATTTCGAGTCAGAAAGTGAACTAATTGAAGATCCACGGTCACTTTCCCATTGATACCTAACAAGTAAGTGTATCACAGCAAGGATTGGTGTGCACCGATCAACCGATCGAAACCGATAATAAAAATTGAATTTTGCTGAAAATGAACTCAAGCATTCGGAAAAATTTGCATGAGCTTTGCATTATCTATAAAAAGCTTAGATTTCGAAACTTTCTGTACACGACAATGAATGTGATGTTCAATTTAGTTGCACGTAGTTCTATGCTTGCTCGTTCATGCTGCTATATATATGCATTGCAGGCTGATGTTTTTCTTTGTACCCATTTGAATGAGGGTGTCAGCATTAACACTGCACATATCTATATACACATACACACGCTATGCATTTGAATACGAAATTTTTCAAGCGTTGCAACCAATTGGAATGCTTTTCGATGAATAGTGATGCAATTTGGTGGTGACATCATATATAAGCAATATATGACGGTTGAATCGCACAGATATTCAGCTATTAGTTTTCGGTTGTCAAAAAAAAAATATTTCCACATTCTGCACTTACTTTAAATAGGAAAGAATTTCTGCTTTCACAGTTTATCCTATTTTTAAGTGGTTTGATTGACAACGGCAATCGACATAACAATCGATTGTTATATTGATTGTCGTTGACTACCAAAATGCATTAACAATAAATCGCATAGTAGTCTGTGAGAACATCAGTTTTTTCAGTTGTTAGAAATGGGAACTTTCATTTTCTTTGATGGCAACATGAAATTTTCAACTTTTTCCCCTCTTTCCCTTTTTCCTTTAACGCAATGACACACCTGACGTCCCGCTCCCCCTTATACCAATTGGATGGTCGTCGTTTAGACACTTTCGCTCTTAGTTCTTTTAAAGCTCTTTCCGCTGAAGGACATTACTTCAAGAACGACATATATGGCGAGTTCCATGAACCCTTGCCTGATGAATTGAATTGATCTATATTATACAGTGCAATCAGAAAGTCGACGAACATGTAACAATAGATTCGCAAACAATAGACGCCCACTTTTGTGCGTTCTGTTGTCTGTTCTATTATTTACGCGTTCGGCGACTTATTGTCATAATTGTATACGATAGTCAGATTCACTTAATCACACGGAGCCTTTCTGTGTTGTCAATAGAAATAATTGGTCCATTAACATTAATCGGGACAATGGATTACTCGTGAACGTTATTTTTCATCGTCACATTTTTTTTTCTTGTTTTGCAAACTAATAATTACTCTTCATGTGTTACACAATCGAAATTTCTCCATTAGTCTTTTCCGCCTTTTTTTAAAATTCATTCTGTAAATTCGTATGTACTGGCAAAAAAGCATATCTCAGTTGGTTTCCCAGTCATGTTTCTTTTCTATAACACCCCTTTTTTTGCTTAGCACATACATATAATGTTATCATTTTCGTCTTCTCTGCATTTATAGTATGGGAATGAGTACATGAAGATGGGATAATAAAGTACACACAAAACAGAGCAACTATAGCACAAAAAAAAATTTAATGGTTCAGATCGCTATGAAAATATGAAATGAAAATGTTCATGTTATAATGCATGTAATCTACCTTCACGTTACGTTACTACACACAACGTGAGTACACACAACACACCGAATATTTTACAACTGAAAATAACACAGAATATAAAATCTGCATTTAGATAACCTAAAATTTGAATTTCAACGAAGTTATGTGTATGCACAATACAATTGACGTTATTTTTCTATAAAACGTGTTTTCTTTCGTGTAAATGGTTATTTACATGGCACTTTGAAAAATAAAATTTGCATTTGATTTCAAAATGGTGAATAACTTTATACAGACGAGAGTATAACAGACACTTTTTTTATCTCAAAAGATGATGTGTTAGTTTTAGATTTAGTTGATTTATTGACGTGTAAGGGGCGGATCGGGGCGCATAAATACTGATTTGATATTTCAGCGGTCTGGAATCAATGAGCTTTAGTTTAGACACCGAATGACCGAAACAACGGACTCGCCAACAAAGGAGGCATGAATGTAGGATTTAATTGAATGAACCAGATGATTGAATGACGAAAGCATTATCTGAACTAAAATAATGATAATCCCAATGGCACTGTTTAGTCACTGTGAAGTGACTGGTTCGATAGCTGGGTTGTTTCACGGAGTAACTGCCAGCTAGTGTGTACACTAGGGACACAATGTGAATTCCAAACCACGCCTTCAAGTATTGAAACTAGAAGGATTTGTTTGCGAATTCTCGGCTAGGGAATATAGATAGATTAGAGTTTTTGGTAGGATAATTCCATAGAGAAGCAGGAACCCAGATCAAAGATCCTTTGTTCCCTACTCCCTGAACTTCCTACACCTATTAAGGGAAGTTTCTCTGTTTTCGAAAAGTAGTCGTTAAGGAACTTGCCATCTAATGATGGTAGATCTTCATCTTGGAGTTCGATAAAACTGGTCGGAATAGCTTGGTGTGAATTCATCCTTCTTAGGCCGTCCATACTCGTTGATGTTCTTGTTGCAGCCATTGCGCAACTAAAGTTTTCCTGGCTTCCTTAGTCTTGGCTTCGGTCCGGAATAAATATCGCTCTCCTAATGTCCAAACGTTCATTCAAGCTATAATGACGTATGGCGTAAGCCAAGGCTGTATACTTTGGGGAGGTCACGCAGATACAGATACGCGGGTTACACACTTGATGATAACATGGCGGATTTAACCTACTGTGAAGACAATCATCGTCGTGATGATGTGGTGAATTTGTTTGTATGGAAAAGGCGTGTTCCCGCGTATCTAATAAAATGGCGATCTGCGTGACCTCCCCAAAGTATACAGCCTTGGGCGTAAACCACAGGCGATGAATTTGTATGCATATTCAATGCCTAGATTAAGGCGATATAGGTATTTATTAAGCACATTAAGCATACATAGAGAGTATTTGCTTACTTCGAGACGTCGGAGGTCGATCTAAGCCGATGGTCCAGATGAAAACATTAATTTTATTGTGGAAAGTTCTTTTGGAACTTGCAACACGGCTCCTACACAAAAGTAACGCCACGATTGTAATGGATTTTTCTGCGAGTGCAGTTATTTGTTTTAACAGTGAAATATACATTTTTGCTAGTCACCTCGTGAATTGTGGTGCAGAATTTAACCGAAACAATAGATGAATATAACACCACAAAAATTATATTTAAAATTAAGCTAGAAAACAGAACAAATGAAAATGAAGTTTAGAATTTCGTGGTGAGCGTATATTTATGAAAAAATGGAAAAATTCAACATTTTAATGCAATATTTTGAGGTTGAATTCATAACTAGAATTTTGTATGAATTTTAATAATAACCAAAGAATTGAGTCGACATAAAAAATGTTTATGGAATTGTGTGCACGTCCGAGTTCTTTTGTGTGCCATACCTATGAAAAAGCTCTCTGAAAAGTGAATGCTGTGCACAAACAATTAAATACGTATTTTCGAAAGATATCGCCTTTCACCATGAACATAACAATGGTGACAGTGGCAATTTGTTGGAAATTGTATTTTCTTTCCAAACTCCGGAAGGTGTCGTTGTACTTTATACAAAACACTCCTCGATCTATTTCATTTCGCTTATGATTCGCCAGAGTTCCTCATGTGAAGAGGTATATCAGTACAACAAACAGAAAGACCAAACAAAGAACTTTTTCGTATTCACATATACGTGTTTATTTCGTACATTAGTCGTAGTAAAATAAGATTTCCATCAGTCATGGTTGCTGAGCAGTCAAATTGTTCCAATAGCTTAAGGAAAAATTAGGCTCCTATAGAAAGCGCTCTATTTTTTGTGGAACCAACTTCCCTGCTATAATATTTACAAGAATGAACTTATTCCAACAGAAAGTGAGCGCAAAGAATGCGAAAAAAGAATTGTTTCATATAGGACAGATAAATAGCAGTGCGTTTGAGGAAAATTTTGTTTTTGTTTTTTAAATAATCTCCCGAGTGGAAAAACCAATTTTCATGCACGTGAGGTCACTCATCAAAGCATAAAATCAAAATAGAAAAATTTACTGAGTGTAGTACTTTTTATCTCCCTAAACCCTTTTATTTTGATCGGCATTGTTGTCTCGTTCTTGCTTATACGATAAAATAAAGCAGCAGATGTATGGCTTAAAGCTCAAAGCACACGAGACATCGAAAAAGTGTTTCGACCAAAATTTTCTGCGATCTTTGATGCTTAACGAAACTATAACAAAGAGAATTTTGATCAAAAAACGTTTTCTGTTTTCGATGCCTCGTGTGTTTTGAGCTTTAAGCTTTTATTAGCCTTGTCTCAATATTGGGTTCGAAAGAGATTTTAAATACCATTGATATTTAGAAGCATTTCTTTGAGCTACAGGCTTTATCCCAAAAAAAAAGCAATCAATATTCCGCCACATAATTTTACAAATAAATACTAATGGGTAAAAGTTTATAGTTTAGTGTTCATTGAAGTCGCCGCAAAGAACACATCCCACCCTTTTAGACCTTTGTATAATATAAGTAAAACACAAAAATGACAGCAGGCCGAAGAAGGAAAAAAAAAACGTTCGAGGAATAACGTATACCGAAAAAAAATTAAATTTGAATCTTATTAGATAACCCCCGAATAAAATGGAAAACCCTAAAAACCTATATATGGAAATTTGCTCGTGTTGACCTTTCCAATAAGCGAAAGTAACAATAACACAATATATATTTACACCCATATATCCACATATACATATACCACTTTCCAAGACGAACGATCGTCTTTTACGCTTTTCTTTTTTCTTTTTTTTTTCTTTGACATGCATGTTAGATCAAGTATTCATATGATGTCGCACTCTGGAAAAACGCTGAACGACCTTGTTTTTTTTCCATATCAACCTATCTCTCTATCGCCATATATACTTTTTGTTTTCTTGTTGCCCCGTTTGCAAAAAGTCACTCTCATCGTATACTACTTTTAGTGTTTATGATCTGGAAAAATGTATTCAAGAGGGTTGTTTTTGTCTATAAGGCAAATTATAGAGGAGTTTTTATGATGTCTTTCGGGTTGTTTACGTTATACGTAAAAAGACAGAGTTATATAAATCGTGGTGACATGTATAAATTTCACATATAGTTTTTGGCTCCTTTGTATATGAATATTGGTTAAGTTTAGTACAACCTAATAACCGAAAGTCATAAATAAATTCTTTGATATTCTAGCCTACTTTACTGCATGAATGAAACTCGCTCGCTATAATATTGTAGCCAGTGTTATTATAATATCTCTAAGGTTAAATTATATGGAATTCCCCATAGCACGAAATATTCTCAATGTCGAGCTCATATTTAGTTTTGTTTTGAAGTTATAAAACCCTAAATTGCTACAAAACTATTTTCTGTTTGATTGTATATGTATGCATATTAACCGAAAGTAGTACCTTCACAACATTGATATTTTATACTCAAAGAAATCATGAAATCATGAGTTAGATCTCTGTGGTTGTGGTTGAATTATGATTGGGTATCGATAAGACTTGTACTTGAATGCTATTGACGACGACCAAACATAGAGTCTGCATAATAGGTTGATGGCAGATGAAATGGAGATTCGTAATTCATAATTACTTGCCTTGCTCTAAGCTGGAATTATTTAAATTGAAATTGAAGATATCTACAGATATATTGTGGAACTTATTTTTGGAGTTGAGTTATTTTAAAGACTGAGACACTACTGGCACTCTATAGTCTCTTACGGGTAGTTTTATATAAGTGTCTAAACGTTAGCAATATTTATTTGACAGTCAAATCATATGGTAATTTTAATATGGTGTGTATGTCGCTCATATTGAGTGAGAGGGGCATAAGTGTATTTCAAGAAGCATTAAAAAAGGATAAAATGGGAATTTCGAGTTTTTCTAAAGTGATCAGAAAATTTTTAAAAGTCCGGATACGGTACCGAAGCCTACAATGATGTTTTCAGATCGTAATAGATTTTAAAAATTGTATACGTCACTCCCACAAAAATCAGCCATGGCGATGCCGTCAAGGCGATCTTTTGAGATACAGAATTTAAAAAACCAAATCATTTGTTCGGAAATTTAGATTTTCTGTCCATGAAAATATTGTTCGTGTGAAGTGACAGAAGACCGACTTGCCGACAGCGTCAATAATTGATCAGGTAATAATTAAGTTGGCATCACTGCCGAAAGTTTATTCACCACACTGTGGTCTCTTTGTATTTGGCTCGGTTAGATTCACGATTATTCAATTCATTGCCAATCGATGGCTGTGCAAGTGAACAAGTCAATAGTTAATACAGAACATTCATTCTCATAGAAAGTTGTTTTATTGCAAGTCACTCAAGTTCCTGTTTCCGAAGGACCCCGATCAAGTCTATATTTGGAAAGAAGTAAAACAATAATTAACGGTCCTGCGAAGTAGTGCTCAAATCCACAATCTATTAGCAGCATAGCTTGATGTGAGGTTTAATTTGTAATTTCAATTGAAATGAATTGAATTGTAAATTGTTCTTTCAATTTTTGTCTTTTTTTCTCTAATTCAAAACCAACCAACCAAAATTACTATTTTCTGTTTCAAGCTCCACTAATTCGGTACTTTTGTTCATCCAATAAATTATAGTATGCATGGAAAACGAGAATTAATTACATCCAGTTACTCATTCCTACTTCATATACCAATTCGGAAAGAACATAAAAACTGGACAAAACTTATCCAATATTCAAAGAATTAGACATTCGCTTCTCGCTAAATAATTACTTTATTTAACGTAATCTAGGCTACTGTGGACACCCCTATTTTTTGGAAGCGTTAAACAAACAAAAATGAGGAAAATATGTCTCCAACTGGAAGGGGCTTCGTTTTAGAGTTGGTCCTACACTTACAAATTTTTCTCGGTGTACCGAAGGCAAATACGTTTTCTCAAAACAAAAAGACCGTGTTAGATTTGGTGATATCATTGTTTTTGGTACTGGTTTATGGAAATGACAAATGGTAAGAGTTTCATTTCTGGAAAACTTTTTGAACAATAATTTATAAGCATTCCACTTTGAAAACCGCATACGCAAACCGCTATAAGTAGTTGTGTAATAAATATGTCTGAGCTATTACAGTTATCGAAAAGTTTTATTTTGTATGTCATTCGTTAGTGCATTTCCCTTCTGTCGGCGAACGATACATACTAAGTATCCCCGTACATCTGTTTTACATATTTATCGACACTTGTTTGGCCTATTTTACATATTCATAAAGTTTACGGGATCTTTTTAACAACGTTAACATACTTAGAATGGACCAAGTTTCAGCAACAGACCATGTTTGTTAACGTGAAAAAAAATCTAGTAGACGTTTTGGTACAATTGGATGGATGCATGTCGTAAATAAAAGTGGACCTTCTTGTTGAACCCACATAGAACCCAAACAACAACAAAATGTTCACATTTGGTGGGAACGTCCTCATTACCAAAACGAGATCGTTTCTCTGCAACCAACTTTTGAAACAAGGTTACGAAAATTCCAGTGCTTACTTTCCTGAAAGCAAACTAACGAATTTTGCGGTACTGGATATAAATTAGGTTAGACCACAACCATAACAATTAATTAAGTAAAAATCGTGAAGAATGTACCATTTAAGTGCCGTACCAATAACAGCTTCGAAGGATTGAGAGTAATCCGAATTCTCCGAATGTGCTTGAAAAATGGGATAAATTCAGTTTTGTTCATTTAAACAACAGTAGGTACGTGGAGATCCAGTTTCTACGAAACCATTTTCGTAATTCCATGCATTTTGCAATTAATACAAGAATTTTAAAATTTCCAGAAAAATATGAAAAGCAAAAATAATATCTTACACAAAAACGTGAGGTAAAGTTTATATTACTGGACCAAAACTTAATCTCGAATTTTTGAAGAAATCTTGTACACATCGGAAGGGAAAAAAATGGACAAACCGGTAAAATTCATACAAGAAGTAACATTTCCAACATTTGCTCCATTGACACTTTATTTGACTTCTTCTGATAGTGAAACAGTACATTACACAGCAATGCCAACGGGACAAATGATGGCGATGTTGTAGTTTTTGCTTGAAATTTACCAATACGAATCCGAGGTCGTGAGAGCTAAAGATATCACATCAAATTACAAAAATGTTATAAGTGGTATTCTAGGGTTATAATTTACAGATTTTATAATAATAAAACATTCTCCATTGTGATGGAAAATATAATTGGAAGCTAGCGTATTAAAACAATGCGAACAAAGTTTTGTTCATTTTACTTTTACCAGAGAGTCATTTGTCTAGAATTTCAATGTAATTGTAATCGTAAAATATCGAAAATTGTACAAGTTAAGTCAAATTTTGAATTCACCATCCACTACAACGAATCGGTACAATGAAGACAATGTTTTCACTAAAAGGATATTTTTGTAAAATTTCCTTTGTTCTTTCCGAAAACCATAATACAAGCTTTTGGTTTCTATTATTTTGCGGAAAACAATCTTGTGTACCAATTCAGTTTATATGCAGAGTGTTTGGTAATCTCTGCTACGATGCTAGGTATTGTTTTTCTTTTCTTCTTTTCATGGTTATACACTCGTGTTGCAGGGCCTGTTAAATATTTTATTGAAAGTGTCGAATGACACAAAATCTTTTACTTCATTTCCTTTAACAAAGAGACAACATTTAAGACAACATTAATTAGAGCTCGAAGCCGTCCAACAGTTCTATACTCTTCATCAGACCTTTCAGACTCCCTTAAAATCGTTGCTATAGAACGAAAACCGATTCACATGAGCATGAGTTCGTGCGGTAGAAGCATTTGAAACGTATGACCCATCTTGCGCCGAAAATTGGTGTCGCGAAAGCGGTGTCTTACTTATTTACATTTAAATTAAACTCATTGCTAACCTACATATTTTTTAGCTGTGAACCCCTGGTTGGTTGATAAGGTTTTTTATTGTTCGGTGTACTATTTTATGTTTAGTGTAAGTACAAAATTTGCATTGTTCAGTGTTCACTTCTACTGTGAAAATGTGCAATTCAGAATTTTTTTTCATTCCTAAATTTATACCGAGATCGAGACAATGATTACCGAAACTTGGGTGTAATTCAAGCACCAACGTAATGGTATCAAAGGTGAACGATAAACACGGTTTTGTTGGTTAAAAGTTTCGGAAAGAGAGAAAAATAAAATGAAAATTGAAATGTATTTTGCGAACCCGGTACACTGTGCACTTTAGAAAGTCGCATATTTACCGTTGCGACCATAATGAGATCATTCCTTTTTATTTTATAAATAAAAATTTCACTTGCTGGAGGTCATCTCACAACCATTTGATGGTAAAATAAAAAGATCGTTCAATGCAATCCATGCAGTTGATGCAGTTCCACTAATTTTGAAGCATAAAAAAAGAGTTCGACACTAAACTCTGAGAAGGTGCCTTTTTGTTTTTCCTTGAGTTCTATTCTCTTCATATTACACAGAGTGACAGAGTACAGCTACCAAAAACATGTCCATTCTGTAGGAACCCGAACCACTCAGTATCTGCATACCAGCTTTGCTTAACCTGAGACGAAAAGCTCAGAGACGCAGATTTCTAGAACCGAATTACCTTTCACATCCTTCTTGCATACCAACTTTTCTTAACCTGAGACCAAAAGCTCAGGGGCGCAGATTGCTAGAACCAAAGCAAGGAAAGAGCTATAGCTATGTTTGTCGTTCCAAAGAGTCTTTTTTGAAAGTCGAAGGATGAGAAAGGGAATTCAGTTGTAGCAATCTGCGTCTCTGAGCTTTTCGTCTCAGGTTAAGCAAAGCTGGTATGCAGCTACTAAGAGTAGTTCGTAGGACCACAGGCTCAACGAAATTGAAGTTTTACTTTGCAAGTTTTCAATGAATATCAGATCTACAATGGAAAAAAACCTACTTTTTGAATTGCATTAACTCGCTAACTCGCTGAAAACCAAATCTCGCAAAATCTATCACAATTTCCCCAAAGAAGCAAGGTTTTGACTTTGAGATCGGTAATTTTCCATTTTCGGTCCTAGTCAATAATCTATTATAATGAAAATCGTTTTTAAGAGATGTGCTAAGATAGAATGCGGTTTTGGACGAGTTCAGAAAAGCACGAAAACTGGTATCACTAATGTATCGCTCTAATTGGGCGTTTTCTCATGATTAACAAACTTGTCCAATTCTTTGTCGTCTATTTTTTGTGAGCATTAAAAATGTATGTATATGCAAATCTACTAAATTGCAGAGCAGCCATCGGCGCGCAAACTATCTATTCAAAGTAGATCGGGAACAAGCCTCGCAAATTTAGAGGTTATCTAAATGCAGATTTTTTTTTTGTATACTGTAATAATATAATGCAATCCAACTATATTTTATGTTATCCTGTATTACACGATGTGTATACGTGTATAGTTTATGGCAGTGCCTAACCATCTTTGTACTCGGTTTGTATAGTATGCATATTTGAAGTTGTGGTGTTGTTGTAAATTTAATAGTCTTGCGAAAAACCCTTTTGAGTATAACTGTATTTGAATTTAAATCGCTTAAACGGATTCGGGGAAAATGTTTTTTTATATAAAAGAAAATTCAACTATATTTGTAAATGTAATAAGCTGATGCAATCAAGTTTCGTTCTGTACTTTTTTTAGGCGTTGGGTAATTCCTATTACATTTGCGATACATACAGTATTTTCTGTAGAAATTTTAATGGAATTGGTGAAGCCACATTTAAATAAAACTTTTGGGTAGAGGCCGCAATGGACGCTTTTGTTCGGCTCAACATTTGAATTCGTATTTTCCAATGTGTTATTTAAATGGCACCGATATTTGTTACTATCTGCTTGTATCAACAAGACCGACAATTTCAAATAGATAGATTGCTGGATGTCTGTAACAAAAGATTGACAAGATGCCATCATATAAATATTTCACACATCATGGTCACCCAGCTTTGACTGCTAAATCATAAACAGCCTAAATGTTAGACCACATCACAGCTTTGAAGAACAAAGAATCTTTTGTTCTAGAAGTTCTAGTTTGAAAGCAGGTTATCCTTCTCATTAGACAACACCAAAGAAAAATCTTTCTTCACTAAATCTTCAAATACATTAGTACTCATTTCTTTTGTTTTCCCTAGGGTCGAAAGTAGCTTTTTATTACAAACCTAGGGAAGACAAGAATATAGGTTTAGCAAATGAGATTAGCATATGTTAGGAACAACGTTCTTACTAAAGACCGTGAGAACACTAATTAGGGAAAATACATTACAGTGAACGACATCTCAAATGTCTCACTGTCATTTTTTTCAGAGAATGTCATTGTGAATTTGCAATGACACAATAAAATTCTCAGAAAAATTTGACAGTGAGACATTTGAGATGTCGTTCACTGTACATAACTCGGGATAAAAATGAAACGTCTCGTTTTAGTGTGTTTATTGATCTCGGCTTCGCCTCGGATCAACAAAATTCACACGAAACCTCTACTTTTCATCTTTTTATCCCTAGTCATGTAAAATACTAGGGACCTTTTGACAATTGTACGGATCGTCGAATTTACGTGAAATTTGGTTTAAACGAAACGATATTCTATTGTACTGAGCATGACAAATTGAACAATATTGTAAGAATGGCGTCCGAGTATAAGAGCTGTAACAACACTATATCAATTGTGATTGTGAATTAGCTCCAGTATTGTGAATTGTGATTTCATAACTTGTACCGGTGTTTGCGGCCAACATTTTCACATTAAATGTGTTTCTGTCACGAAATCCATGTTGACTGTGACTAGCTCCCCGAACATCCATTGGTATTGCTGTAATGATGGCAATAGAAACATTTCTGCTGTGGTAAATGGCATAAACGAGTCAATCGAACGTCTACCGAGCTCGCTGTCCAGTAACTTGCTCCAATTCTTGGATGGCTTCAGGATCCTGATGGGCAAACTTATTGAAACCATCGGTACCGTAAACTTTGCTCAAATTTCTCTAACGCTGCTGATGTACATGAGCAAGATATAGAACATCGTAAAAATTTCTTTGAACGTCGTCATATGGAACGTGAGCAGCTCGACGTTATTAATCTTAAAGGAAACGAAACCGATCTTAGAACTAACGGAAAGTGTCTCAACGGTTCAAATTGCGGTACGTCCGATGCTACTTCTATCCATAATCGTATGAAAAGTGTGGTTATTTCGGATATCGGTTAAGGCATCTCAACTGATTACCTGGAAAATTACTTGGTGGACGAACTGAAAATCGATAGAAATAAGATCCGTGGCTCGCTATTATTGCCGGCAGGTAGAACTGTGAACGGCATGATATTTCTGCAGTTTAAAGTGACCGTTCCAGATGACATGTATGCGTCAATAATGGATTCAAATACATGGCCTAGTAATGCGCGCATTCGTGATTTTGTCGATAAGCCGAGACGAAGCGTAGAAGTGACGTTGGAAAATTTTATGAAAAAGACGGGATGTAAATCGATAAATTGTTAAACGATCGAGCGTCTTCTTATTTGCTCTCATGTTGTGTAAACTGTAGTTCTCGTCTTTGTCTGTTGTTTTTGATTTGTGATCGATCTCCCAAGGTGCGCTTGGCTTCGAGTGTGTTTAACAAAACCTATGTAAATTGTCAAAATTTGTGTTTCACCCGCCTTCGTAAGTGTCTTAACATGTTCTTTCAAAACCTTGCGAAGGCGCTATCAACTCATGAGTGTCTTAACCTGTTCTTTCAGATCCTTGGAAATTCTTACTTGTCATATTTCAAGCACTTTCACATGTTGTTCGTTCTAACTACAACTCCGGAAATTGATTAAAACCTACCGTTCTCAATAACTACATTAATTAACTAATCCCTCACTCAAAAGCCCACGAGAAACGCTACTGACAATTAAAGCAAGAAAATTTCTACTTTTTCAGGGTGTACCAATAGTCGGAAACCTATTGTTCTTTCATTTATAAAAATATTTATCAATGAAAGAACAATAGGTGCTTAATGTCATGGAACTCTCAAACCCTAGGTGCTAGACGTACTATACTATAATATTGGATGGGATCTGTGAATCGGTAAGAGAAGAAAAATTCCGCAATAAGTAAACATCACTCGTTTGTCAAAACAAAATTTAATTAAAACTGCTAGATATTTTACTCAAAAATTGTTATTTCCATAAACTGATGATACAAATCCAACCATAACATTCTCGGTTTATAGTAGTGAAGGCATTGCTAAAATAAATATTCGTCGGCATTTATGATTATTAAATTTTGATGTTATTTTGGGACTTAGCTCCAGTATTTCGAAAATTCGTAATCCGATAACGAAATTAAATTTTCATCTCATTGGGTTTCCAAAATTTCGTGTTAAAGTTGCAAATTTTCCGTATTTTATGGTTCGCATGTATGATAAAATGTTAAATTCAATTTGCCATATAGTTTTTGATTTGACTTAAAAAGGCTGTGCATGCTTTACGCCGATTAATTTACCGGATACACACTCGCAACATATGTGATGTAGGCATTTCTACACGCAGACCACATCATTGCGATTCTTTCGATTTTTTTCTTTCGGTTTTTTTTTTCTTTCAAATATTGAATTCTCTTTCTATTCATCTATTCTGCAATTGTGGACATGGACACTTCTAATAGCCTATATATACAATCAAATCCTACATATTCTTTTTCACTAATGAAACTAAAGGCAGACTTACGGGTCAAAGTAAAAGAACATTTCGTCTTGTTAAATCAAATCACGTCTTGTTTTGGGTTTTTGAAAAACTCTGTCACGTTTTATAGGAAACTCTTTTTGGCTTCCAGTGAGAAACAGCAGCTTCAGGCCGGAATATATATATATGCGATGGTACATGTACACATAATATTCGACTAAAATAAACCAATAAAAAATATTTTATTGAATACATAACAGACACAGAATAAATAACTAATAATGTAATACATGGATTGGATCTGAACTAGGTATATACACTAGAGTATATATATACATATACAACACACGTGTGTGTGAAAGTATGTAGGTAGAGATGATATACGAATAAGGATTCAGTAAATTGATTAACCGAGCAAAGATTCTGGTGATTGGTTGTAGGTGATTGTGAATAATATTAGGTGAATCCGAATAAATCTTTTTGATTGCTCTATTCCAATGTGAACTAAACGGTAATGTCATTGATACATTCATAGATATCTCATCATTTATTCCAATAATTTTTTTTTTTACGAAATTATCTAAACGAACATGCTACAGATATTGTAATACCAAGAAAAATCTCTACGAGAAAAGTGTGACGCAGTCTTTGAAGTACAATTTCATACATTTTAGACGTTTGAGGCTCTTAACCTGAAATTTAGGGCGCACTCTTTGCATCAAAATGATACCCGAATGAAGGTCTATCGATATAGCCAATAAATTTTTTTGATGAAAATTTCGCTCGCCATTTTGAACCTCTTTCTCGCCTCGGCGCCACCACGTTCTATTCATCAAAATGATCGCCACAATTTCCCCTACTACTTTGCCGAAGAAAGTAAGTCTCTATCTGTCACAATTCAAGATATACCTCTAAAAACGTAATTGACCCACTCGTTTCCAACTTTTGACATTCTTCACATATGCCACGATGTTCTGCTCGTAAAACTCTGAGACTTTGCCGAACAAAGTGACTCTCTATCTCCCATAACCCAAAAAAATGTTAGCCCTTTCATCCTACGCTCGAGTAGCTCAAAATTTGGTCACTCTGACCACTCTACCTCAACCGGATCTGCACCGATATTTATAACTTTTTTTTCGATTCGTGTGGCGAATACCTTTCATTTGATGGGTCACACGCCTCTGTAGGTTTCAATTCAGCTGAGATACAGTCGAAAATGTGTTCCCGACCCTCAAAAACCGCCCTCAGAAGCCACTTCGAGGCCAATAAAATAAAATTCGGGTTTTTCCTGCGGTAATGGCGTATCACATTTTCAATTTTATGTCCAACCTGAGGCTCCTGCAAAATTTCATGGAGATTGGCTGACTACTTTCCGAGATAGCCCGGCGATAGATAGAGAGATAGATTGATAGATAGATAGATAGAAACATACAGAGTAAGTTGAAAGATTGTTTGGAAAAAGTAAATTTGGTGCATTTTGCTCGTATTTGAAGCGAGAACATGATGGAACAGGTGATATTGATATTGTGGTGATATTGACCAAGGGGTACAAAGTAGAATGTTCGCATATACATAGTTGACGCGTCTCAAAAAAATGTCTTCGTTCTTTTTTTGGTGGTTAGACTGCGTCAAGTCCTCCGCTATCGCTCCGGACATGATAATAATGATGTGTTTTTTGGTTCTCCCATTCATCCACGGATCGACACTTCTGTAATACAGTTCAATTATGCCGTCTCGTATTGCAAAAATCCAAACAAAATGTATGCCAAATTAATGAATTTGGTTGAAACGACTGACGATTAACCTTTCAATAAAAAATGTATTATAAATTTCAAAGATTTGTCGACATCAACACTTTGTTTTTCAGTCTATTAATGTTGGAGTTTCTTAAACATGACGTAGATTATACACCCTATCTCGTTGGTGTCCCCAAATAAAAAGTCAATTCACACCGTAAGTGCGCTGACAATTTAACAAGGAACTTGAGTAGGTTTTTTTCAACACAGCGTTACATCGTCCTATCCTCGAAGCGTTGAAATATATTTTTTCTTTCATTTTTCGGTCACTTGATCACTTAAAATTCAAAATCTAAAGCACACTCACGGCGTGAATATTCATGGATCAAACATTTTTCACAAGTCTAGATGCATCTTGTTAAATTTATTATCTTTCATTTCGATTAGAATTTACTAAAATTTGACGGATATGAGAAGTATATGATTGCGTGGAGGGAATCATTTATACTTATAGTAACTTAAGGAGTCACTGGATTTTGTAAAATTTCACTGTATATGACTGTCTCTCTTCTATAGGCCTGTAGGCTATACTTCTCAAATGGAAAAATTTAACATTCGTCGACCGTATTTATTTATTGCCTACCCTTTTGTTTCGTATTTAATTAGCCTTGTGCTGTTTTACAGACTTACCCGTAGCTCAGCAATATTTTCAATTGAAAACTAATGCAAATCAAGGCACTCCAATAGACTATGCCAATCATATTTAACCAATGATGCCATTTTAAAGGTCATCCATAGTGGTGACTTTATCACTATTTTATTTTACCGGAATCATGTACACATTCAAATAAAAGCATTTCCGCCAAAAAAATCATTTTTTAAATTAACGGACAAAAAAATTTCAGTTTTGTGGTGTCACTTACGACTATCTTCACAACAGACATGTCAAGAATTTTGTTTACCTGAATGGCAACATATTTTTGTATGTTTTCTTCACATTTTACCGACTGAATTAGCACGAAACGCATTGCAGGCAATTTCTAGGCACATAAAATTAAGGAATTGAACACTGAATGGCACAATTCACACCAAATTACCTTTAAAAATGAGATTTTCACAACACCCACAATGTTTGACCAAATTAATTTGTCTTTAAAATTATTTCGGAGAATTTGTCCTAAATTCTGTTTAAGACACTAGCATGAGCACACTCGGAACTATTTTCTGTGCGAAATTTAAACTGAATCACTTTGTTTTACGCGAAATACTACAAATTTTCGACACAAACTTGTTTGAGATTTAAAATTTACTGTCCCGATTTGACATTTCATCAAAACAAAATTCAGTGAATCAGTCAAAACTGGATGAACTGAGTGAACAATACTACTGTAATTGTAAAGTGGCAAACTTAAGACCTTATGTGGAATTTGGGTGGAAAATGGCGCAAATCACATATTTCAGGAATTTATAAAGTGAAAAATCTTTCCGGTTTCAAGTTTTTTCGTCAAAAGACGAGACACGGGTATCTTTATTTTCAATTTTTAGTTGCTTTATGTAAAAAAATTGAGAAAAAAAATCATTTTGGCGTAGTCTATTACCTATCCCACCATTGAATGTATACTAGTTCACACTCAATACTTCTGAAGTGCTTTATATATATCCAGCACATTTATGAAAATTAATGGCAAAATCAAGAATCAGAATCAATTGTGATATTTATTAGCACAATAGCTAGGTACACAGAAATGACGCTTATCTCAAACTAATAGTTTATGATGCAAAATATACCCCATAGGCCATTAGTTTCGCATAAATTATATTTGATTGTATGGTAGATTGTATGGATTGTTGATGAACTTATTCAAATTAATTCCGTAAAATGCGTTATCGAAATTATTAAAATGAAATGTTCAGTTTTGATTCTAATATATTTGAATATCGACATAAAATTTTCATTTGTTATTTTATGTTAACTAACAACAATAATGATGATTATAACACATTCGTTCACACGATAATTCTAAATATTATGTTTATTCTCCTGAAATATTCGAGAGTTAGTTATTATAATGTAGTACCACCCTGTGAATTGTGACATGGTGAGACGGGGAATACATTTTGTATTTGGTCAAATTGAAATGAACACAAGAGGTTATGGATTAATTAGGCGTGTTTATAAATCGAACAATCGAGGCCATCGGTGGCACAGATTCTGATATAATCATGCGATTACGATGTTAATATTTTAAAGAGAGAAGCTGCACAAAGTTGCACTACATTCATAGATTGTGGGCATTGTTATCTTCACTACCGCAAAAATCGACAATTGCGTAACCTGCGAGTCTGTCTCTTGAGCTCCAAAATTTAAAAATCAGATCATTTGTTCTCTTGACTGTAAGTCATGGGTCTTACAAAAGAAAAAACACTGTTCACACGTTCACTATGATCAAAAATGTGATTAAAAAACGTTAAATGTAACAATTTTGTGCTTTTTGTTAATACGATAAGGGGCCGTCCATAAAGGACGTCCGCGATTTTTCTGGAATTTTAGACATCCCTCCCCCCTTGTCCGCACTTTTCCACTACACAAATGTATGGCGGTCACACTTTGGCGAACCCCCTCACCCCCATAGTGCGGACGTCCTTTATGGATGGCCCCAAACTTGAGTAAATCTCAAAGGATTTTCAAAAACTATTTTATTCGATGAAGCATTGAAATCCTCAGTTCAAGTTTGAAAATAGATGGAATCGGTTCAACCATCTGAGAGTAGTACTAAAAGCAAGCCTTTTCTACTCTTTGTTAACACGATAACTGGAGTAATTCTCAGCCGATTAAAAAAAACTGGTTTGGTGCAGAATGGAATTCCTGTGCTTAGGTTCCAAGATAGATTTTTGTATCTATTTCAATAGTATTTTTCTTGTTATGTGATTGTGCCTTGTAAACCAAACCGAATAAATTTTTTTTTTTTTTTTTTTAAAAAACATGGCATGAAACCATGTTTTGACACCTTTATTGGTATGCTATAGTACAATCTTAACTTATATGTTAATTTATTACTATTGATGACAAATGTTACCAACTGTCTCTCTGTTAGAGACAACCAGCCGAACGTGTGTGAGTTTTTCCATTCCATTGATTGGATCTCATTTTGATGATGGTAGCATCGTTCACTGCGACATCTGTATTTCAGCAACCCAGACCTTGAGAACATTCTCTTCAACGACATAGCCAAGCACCTTACTATATCGCTTGCTTGATTGCTGATTGAAGAGCTTTTCCCATGAAAATACCGACCAGAAATTCTATGAGAATGTCTTCTACGACGTAGCCAAGCACCTTACTAAATCGCTTGCTGACTGCTGACTGAAGAGCTTTTTGTTCCCACCATTTGCTGATAGATGGCGATTGGTGTCTGATGTATTCGCTCGTTGGATTCGTATATCACATAGCATTAATAATTTTTTTATTAATGTGTCAGCGATTTCGAACTTACGAACTTTCAGCACAATAATTCAGTGTGAGGCTAACGACTTACACACTGCGCTATTGAGTCGACAAATTTATAAAAACCGAATAAATAGAACAAGAATTAAAGAGTGTTAAGCGAGAGCGAAGCGAGGGGCCGCAATTCACACGAATTTAAGTTTTATTGAAAACATACGTCATTTTTTACCGTGTCATTTTATAGACAACGTTTCGAAGATTTTTAGTGAAACTAAACAGAAATTAATTAGCAATTAGAGATTTAGACTGTTCTGGTATTTTTTTTCTACTAAATATGTTCTTGTGTCCATCAAAATTGCATTTCATTGAAATAAATCAATATATCATTGTCAATAAAAATACTATTGAGAAGTTCAGACAGTCAAGAGATCTGACCAACCCAACATGTGGGATCTTTTTTTTTGTTAAGAAATTTGAATTTTTGTTCACATTTTGCGTGATAGTATTGCTCGTGTGAAGAGACCCATAATTATTGAGCGTCTTGTGAAAGTATTGCTCAAATCCACAACAAAAGAACATTTGTCATAGTTTTATGCAGAAATGGGATCTCAAGGATCTCAATCAGCAAAATATAAGAAAAATACAATATCAGGAATTTGGGTCCCTTTCGAAGGACTTGTTTTAATTTATTAAAAAAATATTAAAAAAATGTTGATAAGTCCATGTAATGTCCATATTATTATATGTATACATTTCTAAGGAGTCAAATGTGTAACCGGACTAATTGTGTTCTTTTTGAGTTACAACTTATTTTGCATGTCCCGTAACTGCAACTTTTTTGAAATGAAAATGTCATAATTGATTTAAACAAATAGATTCATCAAATCGCATCACATATAATACTTCACATTTCGCTTATTTTCATAGCTACGGACATAGTATATACGGACAAACGCAGAACTAGAGGCTTTTCGCTAGTGGCATCAATCCTTTTAGTTTTTTTTTAGTTTCTTTTTTGACGAAAGAACATGAGAAACATTACACTAGTCAACACAATATAGACACAAAAAAGACCCTTTCATCGACTTCAACCATTATTTTTCTACCATTCTGTTCATTTTTCCGCAATGTTTTCATTTTTTCACACCCTTTTGTCTATTTGTCAATTGCAGACACTCCATTTCATTATACACTGTGGACTTGTAGTAAAAAGTTAAATAAAGACGTGTCACCACTTCCAATTATATTTTTTCTTTTTTTATGTAATTGATCAGCGAACGACAGGTAAAAATCACATGCAATTTCCATACTACCGGTTTCGCATTCGTTGGAGAATCAGAACTGGTGAAACTCATTTTTGTCACTTTATTGGCAATAGGTCGAGGACTTTGTCGAGGACAGTACATTTCTTCCTAAATTTTTTATCAAAATGTCTTCACAATGCCTCCTTCTCGTCCCAGAATTTGAATTTTAGCCAAAAAATGAGCCGAAAAATAAATTTCAAAGCTTCCTTATATATGATTTAACGCTGCGTAAAATAAACGTTCCATTTTGAATTTGAATTTGCCTTCCGGCGTGAATTGCAAGACATTAATTCAAAATCGATCAACGCGAAAAAAAAAATATTTTTACAGTGGCTTCGATCCTATGAACAATTCCACGGACTATGAACTTCAACGAAATATTTTATCTTTAAAACTTTAATTTAAATGAATAATTTGATAACAATTTGTTTATTTGGGAAGTCAGTGTACCCACTTCGGGAAACTCAAAAACTTTGAAAAAAAAAAAAAAATCCGTATTGAGCGAGTACTAACCGACCGGTATTGTTAAAGTTTTTTTTTGCACATAAATTTTCTAGATAACTTGCTGATTAGGGCTAGGTGGGTCCAGATGCCCGGCTTGATGTTTTCGAAACTTTGACGCACCTTGGTGTTGAGTAGTCCATGTGATTGTACTAAGTAAAGAGAGAGAGAGAGAGAGAGAGAGAGAGAGAGAAATTAGCTCCGTCTTCGTATTCAAAAGGAAAAGATCGTTCGCGCCTTGGAATTTTTGCATTTACTATGAACTGAACATTTTATATTTCTTCTTCTAAAAAACAATGGTTTCGTATAATATGGTTCGTGATTTCATGATTTATAAAATTCATTTTCACTTTTCTGTTAAAACCTGACAAATCCAAAGTTTAACATATTCGATCGTACGGAGAAGCGTGTGATGTTTTTTTTTGAAGTGTATGCTTGTAAGCGGTAAGAAACCTTATGAAACGATCTATGATTGTAAATAGGATGGTAGATCTATGTTATTAAGTAAGAGAACCATTATAAAATGTGTACAATGTTGGAGATGGGAATTTACTTCAAAAAATAGGGAAAAAAAGTCAAAATTTCTATAGAAAATGCTATCTGAACAATAAAACACAAAGAGGATTTTAAACATTTTTAACGTTGAAGAATAAATAGATTTCCATGGGTGAAACGAAAGCTTTTAAGCTGACCTGAAATATTTGTTATTCTTTGTATTTCCATTTAAATGAACACGAATGAAACGTATAAGGTTCTGTGTGTTTTTATTTCGTATAATATAGAACACCAGAGCACCAAATGTCTACTACTCTCCGTGTGTTTTATAACTAAAAAAGTAGCAACAATCGTATAGATATAGCAACATTTATGTATATGTTGTATGTACCACGTTGAATTTACTTTTTATTTTTCTGTGTCGAGTTATTCAAGTGCAGAGTAGGGTGTGATAAACACTTAAATTAATTTGACTTTTAAAATGGAAGCTGTTGTTTATTATTTTTTTCTTTTTTCTCTCTGTGTATTACTTCACAACATTGAAACACCAAAAGAGCCAAGACATCACAGTGTATTTTTCCTATATTGGTTTACCTATTCATTTAAGTATTGCGGTGTTTTGGGGGATAAAACATAAAAGTTATTTATCAAGAAAAGGTTCCGAGTGCTTTGAACTCTTGCGGTTGATTTGAACAGCATGATTATAAATTGTAAAATTGTGCAGAGTTTGTGGATTGGGAGAGGAAGATGTAGAATGTTTTTCTTTTAGGTCGCATTTTTCGCGTTCGGTGTGTTATCCTATAATATACACCATATTGCCGCAATACAAAGAAAATCGTTTTGATTAAATGTTTTAATTTATTGACAATGAGAAAATGAATAAAAGTTTCGCGATGCATTGATGCCGAATCATACTTCAAATTTTCGGAAACCACAACTTCATCATTTTACATCGGCTCAGGTGCCATTCACGTGACCCTATCTATCCTGATTATCGAAAAGTTTGTACTGAAGTGGTTATTCCTATTAATAAAAATTCTCTGAATATTTTACCCCATTTATCAAAGGCGAAAGGTTTAAAGAGATTAAACATTATATCGGTTAATGAGGCACATCGCATCGTGCTGTAATGACTGTAAACAAAAATTGAAATCGGAGCCCATTTAATTTTGAAACAATACATTGGTACATTACTTAATGTTTGTGTATAGAACTACTAGAACTACGTGTCCGCAATTACGTTTGATGACTAAAATCTCCTCTAAATGTAGAGATGTATTTTTTATGCTCATCAAATCCAGGAGAGTTTGTTTTATCAAAAGCAGTTAAGTCCATCATTCTCTTAACTCTTCTAACGTTGGTAGACGAAATATAGTTGTCTCTTTCTATCTAACGTTCTATGTGGGCAGTGGACTTAGTGGGTTTTATCAAAAGCCTCTAAAGTCGAACATTAAAATGCCAACATTTTGGCTCCCATATCGTCAACAACTTTTTTTTGCGCTTAAAGACTGAAACTCGACGGATTTCGACATACAAATTACGATCGCAAAATTGTATTTTTCGGAAAATCTCAGAGAGATATCTACAGGCGATAAGTAACATTGGCGGCTTCGCCTCGTTAGGACAAGCTTACGACTAGTATCGGAAAATTCAACTTTTTGACTCATGACTCATTCAACTCATGACAAAATATACTTTTCTACCGGTTTTAGTTTCATAAATTTTTTCCTTATTGCTAAAAATGCATTGGCAAACAAGAAATATGACCGCCAATCTATAAGAGAGAAGAGCCAATTCCACTCGGATTATTTATTTTACCTTTACATTCAATTTTGTACCTTATGTATTTGCAAACATAACTTCAATATGTAAGATCGGCAAAATTATTTTTTACAGGAAAATAAAAATCAAGGATAAATATAGGGATGGCCAAAATAAGAGTAGCAAATAATTATATGATGGGAGTAGGTAATAAATATGGGTTGAAAAGACGCCGCGTTAGTCCAAGAGGAAACACCAACATTATCTACAAACAGCGAAGAAACAAAATCCAACATTTGAAAAGACTTTGATCCAAAAAATCGTGATGATAAATCAGCGCAGCTAGGCTCACTACCTATGCCATTGGATACAACATACAACATTTGATAACCACCTATTTAATTAATGCTATGTCTGCGCTGGTTTAATAAGTTCGTAAAAAGCATTCCAAGGCAATAGCCGCCCTCATCCAACAAAAGTTACAATTAATCTCAATCTTTCTCAGTTGTTACTACAACAAATTTTCAAAATGTTAAAAGCCGAGGGAAAGGCAATAGATTTTAATTGAGGAGCCTTGGTTATAAATATATACAAAATGTAACTTATATGGGTAATTCCAGCTGATTTGAGACTTTTCGAAATATTTTCATCAAATGAAAACCGATTTCAGTAAATTTTTTTTTTTCCTTGAAAGCTGTTGACCACATCGCGTCGTTTAAGCCACATATTAAGTCGGTGGCTCAAATGATTTCTGTAAACTTGTTTCCCTGTAGAAACGAACGCTATAATTCCACAATTGGACCAAATGACACGAAATTAAATTTTTAAAAGATTTTTGGTTCATTCTGCTTCGAATTAAGGTGAAATCACCTTGACCCAAACGTTGCCACATTAATTTTTTTCATATAGAAATTGAAGGTCGGTGTCATTCGATGCATATTTCTATACGAGAAAAATAACTTTGGCTCGATCAGGTTAGTTGGGTGCGTGAAGTAGGTGATAAGTGTGATAAGGTCATCCGAATTGTGACTCGTTGAGGTTATCTCGAAAAATTTTGTAACCATTTTTTTAACGGTTTTGAACCAAAGCAACAGTTTCTGTGGGAAAAAAAATATTTCTGGCTATTAATGACCACCGAAAAATATCACTTTTATAGAGATATCTCCCACAAATGTTGGGCTACCAACCCCATGTTGGGCTTAAACTGCGCGTCTTGACCATAGCTTTCAGGGGATTTTTTACCGAAATCAGTTCACATTTGGTGAAAATACTTGGAAAAGTCACAAACGTGTAACGTAACTAACCGGCGACTTCTTCGATCACACAAGTCACACTTCACAGGCAGAACAAAATAAACAAAATTTTGTAAATATAATGTCAAAATACGTCAAATATGGGATATTTTAGTGTTGCCATATTATTTACTTGTATCGAGATAAGGTGGTAAATATTAGAGAGCGAAAAAATTTGAATTGAAATTGAAACTTTTAAAACAAAATATAAAAAATATGCATAAGTTCGGTGTATGCTACAAAGCAAAAAAACTTACAATAAATACTAGTAGCGAAATAAATTTAAAAAACTTTTTGTTTGTAACTTAATTCATGTTGGCATGAAAGCGCTGCGTCTCCTGAGTATTAGAATAGTATTTTTCGTACCAAGACAGGAAATGACGATTTTTTCAGCACCAGTCCCAAGTTTTCCTTACGAGCGAAGCGAGTAAGGAAAATTAGGACGTGTGCTGAAAAAATCCATTTCCTGTCGAGGTACGAACAACGTTTTGTGCATCGGACAACTGAAATAGACAAAACACATCAATTTACTTGAAAACATACACACTTCACATTCACCATATTAAATTTAATCAATCGTTCGGGAAAAACTGACATTTCTTAATGAAAAATCATGGCAAAATAGGTCGTATTTCAGTTTTCGGATGCACAAAATTTATAGACTGATATGTTACTGCAAAACATAGCCACCACAGCTCACTTTATGCCTCAGAAAAGACGAAATTTGTAATGCAAGTAACCCTGTAGTTACCCTATATATATACCCTATTCGACCAATTATTTTATTTCAATTTTTTATTTTATTTAGGTCAAGTGCATAAATGTAGCTCTCCTCTTTCGATTTCATATAACATTGTTGTGTGTTAGTTCCAGACTTGAAATATTCGTACAGATTTTTATCTATCATTGTTGTTCCGACAGTTTGCATAGGAAATTGTGTATGCCTGAAATGTATCACTAAATTTGACATTAGAAAATTCAATTTCCGTCATATCGATTTAAGATTTATTTCTCAATTTTTCTTGTGTATGAAAACACTTCAGCTGAAAATTCAATTTCTATTTGTATAACTTTGCTGGAGATATAAAGGGTAACAAATTTGTCAAGTAGTTTTTAAGTTTATTTCTGTTGGAGAACTATTTGGAACTGCATCTAGAAACACGAAATTGATTTTTTTTCAATATTCAAGAAATTGTGATTCGAGCGAGCATAGAACGGGGTTGAAAATTTCGATTTGGACAACTACACGTTTAAACATTAACCTATTAACCTTAGTTAATTGTCCACACATGCGTTACACTGAACCACTGTAATGCAGAGAGAGGCATAGAACCGAGTTTTAGGTTCAAGGAATAAATGCAATCGATTGTAATAACGGGGTTCACTCTAAATGCGCTGATATTGAGTACAAACTCTGCGATAGCCAATGTCAACCGTAGGAGAGTGTAACAACACCTGTGTGAGCAAAATATGTTTAAGTAAATGTGACAAACCAAGTTTTTTTTTGCACAACAGGCCCATTAGAGGCCAAGGTGCTTGGACATTGTGTCCTACCCACTTAATCTTAATCCTAATTCTAGCCAAGCTTTTTGCGGATTGTGATCTTACCAACATTAAGCAAATTCCTGAACTTTCTACGCAAAATTGAAATACTCATCTTATTCAAACTGATTTTGGCGACACATTTTATCGTACAAAATGCGGAAAATTTTTAAGCTCCGCTAAATTTTTTGAAAAATTAGTAAAATATGGAGTAATTGTTGATTAAATGGTTCGCAATTGTGACGCACATGACCTGAAAACTGATATGAAAACGGCAATCAACTTCGCATACGTCGATGATGACAGCAGCCTCATAATGAAGCAATTTTATCACCCTTGCACGAGCTGAGCAGCAAGTTCGAGGGAATGAGTGACCGTTGGAGGTCCACAAATGTGAGACTGTTGGAGGTCCTCTTATGAGAATTCAAAAACGTGATGTGAACGGAACAAACGGAATGGACAATGCCTTGTAGAGTGGCTCAAACAAGGTAATGCGAGTGACATCAGGTGACGTGCGGTACGGACAGTGCTGAGAATGACATGAGTCTCACTCAGTCAGGTAATTTAGATGATTTATTAGATGAAACCCGGACGGCTGGTTGTCACCAGGTAATTGATTTCTCCTTGTGGCATTATATTGTGTCACATTGTATTGCATCCTCCTTACATGTATTTACAAATTACGCAAAATTTAGTAGCAAGTCCAGTCACTTAGTCCGACGACGGTGATTGTTGTTAGTCATAAGTTTAACACATATCGGGTGGCGGTCCGGCGCTGTTCAATACATCGATACAATGTGCACACAAAGTATTAACGTATTGAACAAGGAGGGAAAAAAGGGGGATCCACGTGGGTCATTCCACTGTTAGTGATTCAACGTTCAAGCTCTTCCGGAAAGACCACAGGGTCCTATTCGAATGTGCAAGGTCAAGGTCACATTTTATCGTACGAAATGCCAGTATGATTTCTCTAAACGTTATTTGTAGGGGCAAGATAATTGTAAAAATCTTAGAGTTTTTCACTAGCACAGAAAATGAAAATTTTGATCTACTATTTGCTCACCATTTTAGTAGGGAGAAACTAACACTGTAAAATATTACGTATTTCATGTCGGGACCACAAATTTTACATAATTCTGGTCTGTCTAGGTATGGTTTTGTCACAGTGAAACGTTTGCTATGCTTTTCTGCAAAAAAAAATGGCTACTTTCGACACACGCATCGAAATGGTACGGTTTTTCATGAGATTGTGTGAGCCACAGGCGAATTTGGCAAAAAAAATCGTTTGCGTAATTATACTGTTTTGATACAAGCATCAAACAATTTTTTTTTTTTCAATAGTGAGTATGCACTAACCGTCACAAAAAGACATTTCCCAAATAACGAAAAATCGGTTCATGTCGAAACAACAAAAGTATGTCGAAAAAATCGCATTGTCGCACTAATGTGAAAATAAGAAAATCCTTTATCACACTAGTGCGAAAAAGCCAAAATTTTACATGCTTGCTTTTACTCAACATGGCCGTCTAAAATATAATTGTGAAAATATAGACTTTCTGCCTACACACAGAGATGTTTAATTGTTAAAATCAGAAAGCTGAGCAGCAGAGGAAGTATATCGTATAATATATTTATGCAATAACACCACTTCGTTTTATGTTATTTTATTATTAATTTAAAATATATGCGTTTTCTTATATTACTAAAATTAATATCTATGCCGAAATAACAACAGAAAATCTATTCAGTTGCCAATAACCGCATGGTATAATGGGTGAATTTAAGGATTTTGTAACGTTCATAAAATGTGGTTTGTTTGAATAATACAGCATTAAAACTCGCATATTAAAACATGACGAGAAGAATTTAAGCTCGTTTAAGATAATATGGGAATTTTAATAGCGCAAATCTGGCGGTAGGGTGCAAGTGAAGCAATGGTAAAACTAAACACCTTAGAGCAGTCAGACATAGTAATATTATTATCATATGGTTTAATAGTTAAATTGTATGGCGAACCCGAGATTAGGTTTTATCGAATATTATGTTGTCTGCATGTGTTGTATGTTTAATACTCTCGAAAACTTTATCTTTTATGAATTAAATAATTTTAACACATGAAAAAATCTGCAAGCAGCGTGTACTGTGTATCCATTTTCAGATAGATAACCAGATGAATGCAGACTGGTGAACAGTTATAGCGCAGCACTGCTCCTAGAATGAACCCTGAATTGACGAGTGTCAAATTTGGAGGGTTTTGTATTACGAGCTACCGCTTAGGATTGTTTGTATTGTACGTTAAATGTACTGCGTTTTAACTCATACAACGAAAACGAGTCATGTATCTGTACTGTACAAAAGAAACGCAGTGCCTACTGTAATTTCATCAGCATCCCAATATTTCCTATGTTCATGCTAGAAACAGTGCTTTGGTTTAATGATTTGTTTAATTATAATATCTCTTCTTACACACGAGAGGGTGGCAGAACTCAAAGTTTTGATCAAAAATTTGTTAACTGGTCAACTGGCTGGGAACAGGTCAAATTCAGGTCGTGAAAAATTAGTTCGATTGGTTCACATAGAAAATTCGGCAATCAACCGAAGCTAGCATTACTTCTACTCGAAAACAGTGGCTTTTCGTTACACATATGTCGATTCTACAGTATTCAAACTTAAATGTCTAAACGGATCGAGTATATGTTCAATCTAACAGGTCGACCTGTTTTCATGTTTGGAACGGAAAGCTATTTTGATGGCTATTCTTTGATTCTTATTCATCTGCCGAGTCTTTTCTAGTTCATGATGGAGCTTTTACTATTAAAATGCGACAGCGAAAAATCATTACTCGACATGCTACCCTTCTATAGGATACTTCCAGAGGCGCCGACTTTGAATTCGTTCATGGGGGGCTCATGGGGGGCAAAGAGCACAAAATGATAAAAAATTGTGAAAATTGTGAAAAAAAATTGTGATTGTGAAAAACCCTAGGAATTTAAAGAAGTTTTGCATTGTCATGGGGGGGAATCGCCCCCCTCGCCCCCTATACTCGGCGCCACTGATACTTGCTACTATGAGCTAGTTACGCTAGTTATAACTGGAAGTTAAAATCTCTCTATGTTTTCTCCTATTTGCTTCCCATTCTTTCCGCTATGAGATTATGTGACAAACAATTTTTTTAGAACCATCGCAAGCCCTACGCAAAATACCTCTATTTCTTACACTTTCCCTAAACCATATGAACTTGTAATCTCACTTGAAGCGTCAGAGCCTCTTGTTATTTTCGTCAAAAGAAAATGTCTTTTGTATATGTTACAATCCATGTCGCAAACAATTCGAGAGAGAAAAACAATCATAGACTCGTGAATGGTTGTTTTCTTAATCATTCCACCATGTTTATGTTTATACATGAAAAACTATTTGGGTCACATAACATTTCACTACAAAAATAATTTCAAAAAAAAAATTTCCACTAACGTGCATCCATTCGTCACAAACGTTCTGTATACGTTGTATAGGTGCTACGAAAAGAAGAAAAATTAAAATGTATGAAAGTTTGTTAATTTTAACAGTTAAAAAAAGTTGAGCAAGCGAAAACCTAAAGCAGGTCAAGTGTAAAATTAAAGTTTACTGTTTGTGTTTTGTTTTTTAATGCTCACGAGAGAGGTAGGTACGGTTGATATGATATTCCGTGTACGGCGGCAAATCTGGCGATTACTCTATATATACGCTATAATTGTACACGTGAAGTATATACGCTTGAAGAGTGGCTTGTGTTTGTAATGTATATATTTCCCGAAATTCGTCTCCTCAAATTTATATTAAATGTATGTATGACTTGCAGCTTTCGTTAAATTGTACATGAAGTCTGTTCGGTATAATGGAAATTAATCGTTCATCGTTCTGTAGTATGTAGATTTGCAAATCGTTTTATACTAAGAATGTCTCTGAAGAAATCATCTTTGGTCTGTTGGTTCAGCATTCTTCATGAAGAATTTCTTTAAAAGTTCTTTTGATGTTCCTTCTACAGTTTTACAGAAAAAAATCTTTAGTCATCAAAACGTAAAGAAATTGGAAATTATATAATAAAATTCAAGGCTTCGACATTTTGCCATTCTCAAGCTAAGGCGGTGTTGAATCGTATAGCAAATACAGTTATCATGACTCCAAGCTACAATTGTAAATGATTGAAAGAATTTTTCCGAACTTATCGGAGAGGCATAAAAAACCAAAAAAAAAGCTCTAGTAATGCATACCAACAACTATGCTTTCATCAAAGAAAACCCTTTTCATAGCGGAAATATTGAGTAAGTTTGGCGTTGGCGTTGTCATCTTCAATTATAATATTTCTCTTTTTAAAACTCTTTGTATCAGTATTGCGATGGTATCAAAGGATCCATCGGACGAATGGGCTGAGTGGCGTTAAAATTATGTATTTCGACTACCTAGTAGCGCCAAAATTATTGATTTCGCTCAAGGCGTCAAAAATATGATTTTTTTGATTTAAATTCTGCTCTAAAGACAAAAACTTTTATCTGATCTCAAATTATATAATCGAATTTAGTTCGACAATGTCTGTTCCCATACTCTTCAAGACTAGAACCCTAATGGTTACACGCACGGATTTTTGTTCGAAACTTCTAGAACGCATTTCCTTGACAACAGCACTAAAATAATTAAAATTTCCGGAGCCAGAACTAATTGCCTTCAAGATATCGCTTCATATTTTTACAATCAAAAATACAACAAAAGACAAAAACAACATTGTCACTGATTGATTTCTACTCTTAGAAAATCGACGGTCCCCACATAAAATTGAATTAAGATTTTTTTTTATACGGAAAGCTCTTAGTTTGAAGCTTTAATTGAAAATAATCTTTTAGAATCTAAAAACTTTCCGAAATTTCCTTCCAATAGCCATCATGCACGGTTATTCTTCGTGAACTTTGCTAATAATTTGAATTAATCTTTTAAGATGAGTACTGGTACTCTCAGAAAACAATATGGCAAACTTTCGAATTGTTTATTGAAAATTAATTACAGCAACGAAATTACCAAATTAACGAGACACATTATTATCATCACGAAATGATGTTGAAAGAAAAAAAATAAGTTGCACAATGAGTAACTTTATATTATCGTCTTTTACATAACATTTATTACAGATAATTGAAGCGTTAAAAATATATTTTACATGGCAAATGCATTATCGGAGCAATAAATACTTTATGATTACACTCAAAATTAAGAGAAGAGTTTTTTATGTCGATCCCATTTAAATAATGTTTTATTACCAGAGTGTATTTCTAATGACTTTCGAGTTTGGATGGCCTGAATATTGCCGAAATTCTTTATCACATTATAGCCTATAATTAACTATTTATAACACTGAAAACTGTGTTGAAATTTATGCACATTTATCCATGTTGTCAACTGAACAACGTAAAATTTTGAGCCTTTCGCCTATATTCGCGAAAATACTTTCACAAATTTTTGCGAAAGATCACGAAAATGTGAGAAAATCGTGAAAATTTGAGAAAATTCGTGAAAATATTTTCGCGAATATAGGCACTGTTTCGTAAGGTAAACAAATTGAGAAATATCATCATGCTTGATATGCAAAGAAACCTTCTGGCTGATAACTTGAACCATTCACCAAATTAATCAGTCAAAAACACTCAAAGAGTAAAAGTGACGCAAGTCCCTCGGCATACTTCCAAAACAACTGATATCGCTGTAGGTGACGCATTCTGCGCTTCTACGCAAAAATTGTCAAATCAAAAATTAGGCCAAAAAAATTGTAGAAGAAAAATTTTACCAAAAACATTTTGCGTCACAAGTGAAATTTGAAAAATTTTGATTTTTTTTGAAATTTTTTCTAGTAATGATATGTCACTACAACGTTGTAAAAGTAGTTTCAAAGGGGGCCGGACCCACAAAATGTCTGTTTTGGTGATTGATATGCAGCGCATTGTTTCGGAAAGTCTGGTCTATTTGTTAACAAAACTTACGGGACCGTTGATTGTCATCAACCATTAAGAATGCACATTTTCTAAGCGATACTTCAAGAATAAACTTATTAATGTTTTTGTCCTTAAACAATTTTCAATGGGCGGTAGAAAACATCGTTCGAAGAAATTCGTCACTGAAAATTCTTTTGCGGAAACGGAAGATCGAATATCCGATTTTTTAAGCTTTTAGTCAACGTGTTTACATCGGCTTAATACGGTTTATGTGCTCAAAACAACAAACAAACAATTTAACATTTATTTTTCAAGTATTTTCATATGTAACGAACACAAGGCGGCAAAAATTTATTTGACTTTACCGTGATGAACATTTTAAAAAAAGATCGGTCGAATGTCTTCAAAATTAGCTTCTGCATTGCAGTTTGGACACTTCTTGTATTGATCAACAGACTGTTTGATGCAACCTTTGCAGAACAAGTGCCCGCACTTCGTTGCTGCCGGTAGTTTCATGTTCTGTAAGCAAATCGGACATTCCAAGCTTTTTCCATCCAATAAGTTTACTTCATAGTTCCACAACGCTTTCGGCAAGTCAACTTCTAAATGAATCTCGAAAACAGCTCTGTCGTTTTCAACATATTTCTTCTCCGGATCCATCAATGCCGTCCAAGAAATAAAACCTTTAGGCCCCCAACAATCGCCTATATTAAAGTTTCTTTGCAACAGCTTGGTGACTGGCTGGACATTCTTATCGAATGATAACAAACTGAACACACATTTCACCTTCCATGACCAGTTCGTGTTCTTATCGGAATTTTGCCGCAAGAAAATGCCCAAATTATTTTGCTGCTTTTTGACTCTCACATTCCACGTTGCGCGCCCCACTATGATATCAGGCGAAATGTGGATTTTTAACGGTTGATTGATTTCATTCACCTTGAATCTAAATTTGGTGAGAAGCTGATCGATTTCTGCAGGAGTTTCATAGAATACCGGATTAGCCAACAATCGAACGTTAAATACGATGTATTTGTTCCGCGCACACTGTTGTAAGTCAGATGCTGTGATGACATCAACTACATTGCTGGTCAAACATTTTCTGTCGAACTGTGTCTTTGGTATGATCGTCTGGTTGAGTTGTCGACTTGCAACACACGAACTCAGCGAAACTGTTGCCATTGCTTCACATTTCCATTCCAGATCTTCCGACACATTAGGCGGCGAACAAATTAGAGCTGCCTTGACAACTGTTTCACTTTTGTCCTTTCGCTGGAAAACTTTAATCTTCCATGGGATATCATTCAGAATTACTTCGGATGAAACATGATCTGATGAAAAACCGGACATGCGGACATGAAAATCGAAATTAACTTTCTTCAAATTCGTTTGATTGATCGACATTTTATTTCGAATGATTGATGTTACAAAAGCACTGATTTACAGCACTACTTCGACACATACACAATGACGTTTTCCAATTAATATGACAGTCATGTTTGACGGCTATAAAAATTACTAGGGTGCCTATTACACCATACAGGAGCGTACAGAAATTCTATTTTTTTCGTCGCCCAGTGAATCAATACGAAAATCGAAATCTTTTTACGATCAGAAATGTCAAGTTTCAAGTTTAATTCTTCACGGACAAAATCGGCCGTGGAGAATCTAACCTCACAGTTAACTTTGACAGTATTAACTGAGCGACAAAAGCTAACGTGAGTGAATGAAATACAATTCTTGTATACGAGCTCTAAGAAGGCAATTATAACCAATGAAAATAGAAACCAGGTATGGTCTATTCATACAAACCGGAGGACATAGCGATTTCATATTTCCTTTAATGAGAGGTGAGTTTCTTTATAGGAAATCGCTATCAAGGCTGTATACTTTGGGGAGGTCACGCAGATGCAGATACGCGGGTTACACACCACGTTTCATACAAAAAATTCACCACACCATACAAATTCAATTTTGGTGAATTTGTTTGTATGGAGAAAAAATACAGCCTTGATCGCTATGTCCTCAGCTCCATACAAAGTTTGACATTCGACCAAACCTTGTGTTGACGTTCGTTGATTATAACGACGCAAAATTCGATACGTAATAAAAGCATCAGTAGCGTATAGTAGGCAATGGTTTTTGAATGTTTTCATAGCATTTCTGCTTGACAGTGCTATGATGTTTTCCAATTTCCAATCCATTTTTGCCAATTCTTTGTTTAATTGGAGCAACCAAAAGTTATCATAATTAAACAAGGTTTTAAGGTTTTGAGAAAATCTTAACGTTATCGCTCGAAGTAAGAAAATGTTTACAAAACGCACACATCTATAATATAAAGTTTGTTTGTTTGTTTGTCCTAGAGATTCGAAACTTGACATAACGACTAATGTAGTTAGGAAAACACGTGCATATTTTTTGTCTGTTTACGTCGTGGATGCGTTTCTTAACGTGGAAACATTTTTGTAACGCGTGAAAATTTTTAACGCGTAAAAATATTTTTAAAAGGAAAATTTAATTCTGACGTGGAAGAATATTTTTGACGGGTAATTTTTTTTTTAAATATTTAGTCATTTAAATAATCCCGAGCAAAGTCGGGTACTACACTAGTTAGATTATATATTTCCACTTTTGTTTGTCTTAATTGCTTTTATTGCGGTTCTGTGTTTATTCGAAAGCTTTTCTACAAGACTGCAGAATAATTTATACTAACTATTATCCCAGCTTTCGATTCTCGTCGTGTGTGCGACTTATTCCAAATACTTGTCACGTAATTCCTTTAACTTTCTTTAAGTCGTTTGCTATTTTCATTTGCTAACCCATTAGAGTGAATATTGCCGGTACGTACAGGTACATAGGATTTTAATAAAGTTGTTTAATCGACGTGATGTAACTATACTGTAGTTTCGGCTACATTTTTCATATTACAGTTTCAGAAAATCCAGTGAAATTTCCAGGAAATATTGTCTGGCACCACCCCAAAAAAATATATCAGGTTTAGCTTCGCTGTATTTAAAATTCATGAATGCATACTGAAAGATTGTACTGGATATAAAATGTCGTAAATATGGAAATCATATGTAGACAAAATGAAACTCAAAATAGTACATGTAGTCACGACTGGTGTGGACTCATTCACGGATAGCATATGTTTCAAAGACGGTTGCAAGCAAAAACGGTTGGAAGATTTACAGAATGTTGTTCTTTCTTTTAAAATGACTATTATAGTGGATATCAGGGCAAAATTATGATTATAAATTATTTACGCTGGATATTTTTTTCGAAGGGACATCATATTCTAAGCATTTTGTAGAACAACATTTCTGAAATTACGTTCATTTAGGCATCCCGCATCATAAATCTTTTTCCCATATAATTCGACAAACCAATTATTTATTTACTTTCCTCAATTTTGGAATCCTTGTACAAAGCCGTATGTAACTAGAAGCCAAATGAAATTAAATGTTTAAAGAAAACAAATCTTTTTTAGGTACGATGTATTAACTAAGAGCACGGCAGAGTAAAATAAACCAGGCAGGAGTGGTTCATTTTCGAAACGTCAAATATGGGACCTAATACACTGTATGAAAATGAACTCAAATGAACACTGACATAAATTGAAAAATTTTATTCGCAAAAAATATAGGACTACTAGATTATTGAGGTCCCTTGTCAAACGTCCACTACTGCCTGGTTAACTTTACTCTGCCGTGCTCAGTTTAATAAATGGGAGAAATATTTTAAAAAGAAATTTATAGAAAATTATCGCAGTGATCACAAACATTATTCGATTCGACGTTTTTTGTACATAGACAATGTAGATTTTTTTGTATTTGAAACTCGTTTCCAATGGTCTTCAATGACCTGAATCGTCTGATGCTTCTTAGAATCTTTTGTTGTTAAATTGTCGTTAAAATCAGTCATCAATTTGAGCGTTCTCTCTGCAGTATCGTTAACAACGTGAATCGAATCGACTATTTTCTTCGCTGCCTTGTATTCATGCAAATTTTTCCATTCGCTCGCGTAGTTTTCGAACATGAAACTGATGTCCAACTGAAGACTTTTTAATGCCATCATAGATGAAGTGCCGACAAGGTCATCCAATTTTTTTTTTGAATATCTTAGTGAAATCAATTAATCTTGGACACCTTTCTACCCACTCGTTATTATCCAAAACTTTCATCTTGTCAAACATTCGACATTTGATGGCGTCTGGAACCTTGTCTGAAAACAGTGACAAAACCACAAGATCGGACCCCAGATACCAGAGATGATCACTAAATTTTCCGATGGCATGGGTCGAAATAACATTGTGGATTTTTTAATACAATTTCAAATCATTCATTAGCAGCAAATCGTTATGAGGTGCATCGCTTGCAATAGTGCACTTAATCCAATTTTTTACATAAACAAGGCATATAAAGATCTCGAAATAGATACATCTTCATCACATAGATTACCTTGAATGCTTTTTGATCGACAAGGTGCCAATCACCAGTTGACTACCAAACTGGTAGTTGAATACCAACTTGATAGTTGAATACCGAATTGGTAAAAAATTGGTGTAGATGTTTACTGTTCAACAGCTGGACATCGACTGATGAAACTTTTCTTCCTCCTTGCTTCCAGAAAAAAAATGGAGAAAAAGAAAAAAGACCTCACCAGGCTTTAGCCGGTCTATTCTTAATTTTATTAGGTGCCGTCACCTATTTGAACGAGCTCATGAGCAACAAGTAATTGTCCTTGTTCACTTCTTAGGCTCGTGGAGTCCTAACGGTCATAACTCAATGGGTATAGAGTTTTGATTTTTTTCGATGGATTTCCCAGAATTAGATTAATTCAGCGAGCTGAGGCATTAATCGGAGAAGGTTATACTTTGGATTCTTCACAGACGTCATAAATGAAAGACTTTCGCTTCTCTCTGCTGATATAATTTACTAAAATTATTGAGTGTCACAATTCAAAGGAAGATTGGTCGAATATCATCTAATGTGGCAACTGCATTGCTGTTTGGGCATTTCTTGTGTTGATCAACTGATTTTCTGATGCAAGCATTGCAGAACAAGTGACCGCACTTCGTCGCTGCTGGCGATTGGAGGTCTTGTAAACAAATTGGACATTCAGTGCTCTTCGTCGGTTTCTCGTCGAATTTCCACAGCGGTTTTGGTAAGTCAACTTCTAAATTGATTTGGAAAATGGCCTCGCCGTTCTCTACGTATTTCAATGCCGGATCGATGAAACTATTCCATGAAATGAACTCGTTAAATCCCCAATTAGCCAGGCCCAATGTGAAGTCCTTTTCCATACATAACTTGACTGGCTGGACGTGTTTATCGAATGACAACAAAGTGAAAGAACATTTTACCATCCATGACCAATTCATGTTCATGACGGAATTGATTTGGCTCAAAAAAATGTCCAAATGGCCGTGGATTTTTTGTACAAACACATTCCAAGCTGTACCACCCACTATAACGTTAGGTGAAATTGAAGACTTTGTTTCAAGTTCACTAACGTTGTCGACGTTCAATTTAAACTTGGTAAGCATGTGATCAATTTTCGATACAGTTTGGTACAGTACTGGATTAACCAAAAGTTGAACGTCGAATGTGATGTAATCATTCTGCGTATATTGCGCCAAATCCGATGATCTCATAATTTCAACAGTTGCACTGGACAAACGTTTGATTTCGAACATTGTCTCTGGAATGTTCTTTTCATTGAAAAGTTAATTTGTCGCATGCGAACGTAATGAAACTGTTGCCATTGCTCGGCATTTCCAATCCAGCTGATTAGATTTGTTTGGCGGCAGACAATTCAGAGCTGCCTCAATGATCGTTTCATTTTCGTCCTTTCGCTCGCGAATTTTGATCATCCATTGGATGTTGCTCAAAGAAACTGCGGATGATACATGTTCTGTGATATTACCCTTCAATTCAACGTGAAAAACGAATTCTACTTTTCTTCCATCTACGGTATTGCCATACATTTTGGCACGGAAGTTTGGTAAATACAACGCACTGATATTTAACGAAATACAACGACGACTGTTGTAAGTGTCAACAATGTCAAGGGATTTGTTATTAAAGTACTTGTGAGACGCCATCCGATTTTCTTTTACACACACAAGTTGCACACATTGATGCACAGCAGAGTAAAATAAACCAGGCAAGAGCGCTTCATTTGACTTGGCCTGAATTATCTAGTAGCCTTATGTGACGCCAACAAAGTTAATTCAACTTATGTAAGTGTTCATTTGACTTACTTGGCTTATTTTACTCTGCCGTGATTGACGAATTCAAGTTTAAGCGAAAAAGATTGTGCGTGTGAATAAGACAGTAAACACAAAATCCCTCGCTGATATGAGTATTTTACACTCTATAGGTTTGTTCCAAGGCCATATGAATTGTCAAATTTTCATCCACAGAACCATAACCTGAATCTGTGTAAATCGCGTAGGCGACGTTGCTCGATTTGTATGAAATATCACGTAAGCGACGTTGCTATGGCTGAAATTGTCGTTGTTCGGGTTGTCAAAGTTCGTGTTTACAGTTACTTGGAACAAACATATAGGATTTTTTATACGAAGTACGCAGTACGAAACCCACCAAATCGCAGTAGGAGTGTCTTGACCGGTAAGCCGTGTGACTGCACAAGATTTGAACCGATTCAGCCCAAGGCTGTATTTTGGGGAGATCACGCAGACCGCTATTTTATTAGATACGCGGCAACACACCACGTCTGATGATTTTACATAGAAAAAAAATCACCACATCATCACGGCGATGACAATCACTAAAGTAGGTGAATTTTTGTATGTTATCCGCCATGTTATCATCTAGTGTGGTGTGTAACCCGCGTATCTGTATCTGCGTGAACTCCCCAAAGTTTACATCCTTGATTCAGCCAGCTGTGTATTTGTGTACACGTCTGATAACATATTTTTTTCCTGCTGCGGTTGAGTTTCGAACCCCCACCCACACTAGCAATTAAATCAAATAATGGAAGGTAAACGAATTTTTTCAATTAACAGTTGAAATAATTTCTTGATCTGTCCAAGTTTGAGGCCCCCAAAAATAGATCAGGTGCGTAAAAGTACCTCGGGAAGCTCTCGGCTTCCGAAATCTAAATTTTTGATACACTAATTTCCATCAATTCACGTCAGTGCTGTTAGTAATGTCCCTTTCAAGTGATCAGACAAGACTTATCATTTGAAAGGAACCAGATTGGGATCACTGTACAATGTGAACGAGTCTTGGACAAAATGAATTATGCAATCTCCAAAGAAATGATAGGTATTATCTCTCTGGCAATCTCACATTTAGGACGGTAACCCTCCCGGTTACCCAACTTGTAGCATAAATATCTATTATTCTGTTCCTCATTTACTACTTTTTTTGACCTTATCAAGACCCTCAAAACCTCAATTAGATGCGAATATTTCAGCACCTACCATCCCACCCTCAGGTTGAAAATTTCTGAAGCAAAATAATCCACGTTTCCGCTTTCATTTTTTTTTTTTTTGTTTCTCCAGCTTCTCCTCATCGATGTTAGCATTCACCAATTATGGCATCCATCCAGAACTTACCAATCAAGTTGCTACGTCAAGCTTTATTATTTTTCTATTTTGTAGAACCGAAAAAAATATATGATGAGCAAATATTCGACACGAAATGACAAAAATAAATAAATCTTTGTCTAGTTATATCCTTTGCGATGATTACTGATTGCATTACATTTTCATTCTTCTTTATATTGATCCATAATGCTATGTTCACAGGTGGATGGTTTTTGTTTAATGATTTTGCTTTTCTGAGGTAACAGAGGGTGATGTAAAATTTGAGTAGTAAAATATTGGATAAGGTCGATTTATAACACAAGTTACGTATAATGTGTGTAAGTGTGGTGATGAATGTAGGTGCTTAATCTGCTATAATTGATTAAATTTAAGGGGTGTGCGACAAAACGTTCGTAATTGATTAACTTTAATTTTGTTGATTCAATAAATCTCGTCATTAAAAGTTATCAGGTAGGTGAAGATAGAACATTTTACATTTAAAAAAAATAATCTGCATAAATAATGCTTATGATATAGAATTTTACTTATTTATAGAGTTCTTGGTGTGAGTTTTGTTGATCCGAGGCGAAGCCGAGTTTGAAACATGAAATATACATTTTCTGCAACTGCGCTGCGAAAAATGAACTTTTTCATGCGTGATTTGGGTGGCAATCGAAGGGTCTTTTTTCTCCGGGTTTCTATGTTTTTTTTACTTCAAAAAAATATATTCATTTAAATTTCTTCCTCCGTTTACATCAATTTATATTAATTTATATTCGATTTCTGCTTGGGCAAAAGATAAAAGATTTCTCCAAGATCATTAGTTGATGGCAACGTTCCTAGTACAGACATAGCATTGCCGCGTTGTATATCTAAACTAATTCTTTGTTTAAGATATAATGTTGACCTCTTTTCGTTTGTTGTTGTTGAAATTCTTTTACCCAAATCTTCGATGAATTTTTTTGCGTGTGGACCCCATGGACCCATGGGGTCTATGTTTTATCTATGTTTTACTTAAGCGTAAACAAATCTATATGGCCTATGTCCATTGCCATCTGAACTACATGCTGCCTATATACAGCGACTGTCCAGCGTACAAAATGAACGAGTTACAGATTATACAGAACAAATGCCTCAAAGCGATGTATCGTCTGCCAAGGGAAGCGCACACCACCTACCTATACAGCAGCCAACTGTTACCTATTTCGAAGATGGGTTTCGTTGAGAGAGTAGTAAACTAAACATGCACCGGATGGTGAATTCGATGACTAAACATAAGTTTAGCTTCGTTACTAACTTCGCAGTTCACGGGCGTCCGACTAGAAACGGTGATCTTATCCACGTTATATCTCGTAACGCCAATGATAATGACGTTTGTGCGATGACTTCTGTGATTAAAGAATATAATGATCTGCCTGTTGACTTGAAGAGGATAGAGTGTCTGAAAACTTTTAAGAGGAATGTTGAACTAGCTGTGATGACCTGTGATGACTATCATGTGATTTCTCCGTTTTTGTTTGTGAACTAGTTTGTATGGATTTTATCCTTAATTAACCTTGACCCAATTTCTTTCTTTGATCTTAAGTTTGTTCCAGTTCTGCTTGTTATTACTTTTAGACAGAATTCTTGTTGTTTCTATTTTAGTCCACTTGTAAAATATTAGACGCCAGCAAATAGTGTTCCACACGTGTCAAACACTCGGAATGATAATAAAGTTATTATTTAAAAAAAAAAAACTTTTCACCACTAGTTGTGAAATGGATTTTCATATATGCTTTTCGTCACTAGTGGCGATTTACTTTTCACCACTCCTTCTGAACATCTGAACCATTAACCGTAAATAAAAATTCTGCCCTGAGCAAATTTCGAACCACCAACACCAAAACCCAATGCTTATCGAGCAACACTTCTAACCATTCGGCTACTGAGATATATAATCGCAGTGAACCAATTTTACAGAGTTATGCAGAAAACGTTGTATGCAACACGTTGCGAAAGTGGTAGTAAACTACCACTTTTCGCAACTAGTTGCATAAATAAGTATTTCGACGCACCATGTAAACAACTATTTTGACACAAGTGCTTAAAATTTTCACTAAGTTTCTTATGCAAATTACGGCAGACTAGTGAACCAGTGAAAAAAAGACCCTTCATGCTCACCCAAATGATGTATGGGAAAGTTCACTTTTCACAACTTGTTGAATAAATAACTATTTCTCCACTAGGAAAAAATAGTGAACGATCTCACATAATGTCATAGATTACGTCCTTATTTGGAACTTTTAATTTTGCGAAGTGTGAGATTTGCAGCATATACAGTTCTCCGTAAATTCTACTGGGAACAGCGACCAGAGCGATTGGTTGGAACTTTGAATTTTGCCGTTCGTGTATTACAGCCATTGACTTAGGTTCGAGCTGCAGCACCCACACGCAAAATTAAAAGTTCATCTTTTATATTTTATCAACCTAGGTGAAATAATAGCAGTGAAAAAGTGCTATGATTTCGCTGTCGGCAGATAAAATAGCGTATTCATCTCTGCCCAAATGTTTATTTAGACACTTGGGGTTATACCATTCGCCTTCGGCTCATGCAATAACTCCCCAAGTGTCTAAATTAACATGTGGACAGAGGTGAATAATCTACTATTATTGATTACGCCTACCTACGCGTCACGTTTTGATAATCAATATCATTGCACTAGTCTAACACATCCGCATTTGCAACGAATTTGACAATAATATGAATAGAACCTGTCTTTAGTTGTATGAACTTGTTTTTCTAACAGAGTAAGAATACAATGCCCGATTGTGGCGTGGCATCTGAAATACATATAAGGAAATGTTGGTGCGTTGACTAGTTAGTTAAATCAGACATTTACCCGAACATTATTTGACTTCTCACGTGAATTTTACATTTCCTTATGTATGTTGTCGGGTTTTTTTGCCTTGGGAAGCACTGGGAAGTTAGACCCACGTCAAAAAATCCTACTACAATGCGCTCGCAGTTTCCTAAAGTCCGAAAACGGTTCCTCAATTTTTTTTTGCTTTTTCTGTCCCTTTTTGTGTTTCCGTGAAATTTCTTAATTTCATATTTTCAGTAGCAAAAAGTAGTCGCATTGAGTTTGTGCGACTCAACAAAGCATATTGAACGAGCGACTTTACCACATTGGATTCTCGCATTAAACAAAATTGTATAAATACCAATCGATATTTAAAGAAGACAAACAGATTCGTAAGTCAGTGAGAGAACTGAAATATTATGCGAAATATATGCCATTTTAACTGAATCGTTTTTACACGGAAATATATTTTCTATGAAAACCCATAAAGATAACGAAAAGTAACAATCGTTTCCAACATGAAATATATAGACCATTGGATGCCTACGGCCATACTATTATCTATGCTTTGTGTCTGTAGAATGTAAGGCTACATCCCCTAGAATAATACATCATATTTTTCCGTTGAGTTCGTCCAATTTGCCTTTTATGAAAAAAAAAAACGAACGAAGAAATTCTATCTTTTATGTGGAATATTTTGTGCGCTCCAAATCCGATTATGCAAATATAGATTTTCTATTTTATATGATGGTAAAGGAAGAGGCACTATTTAAATTTTGAAACATTGATTACAACAATTTTGAGAGAAGAAAAGGGATGACGTGAACAGGAACGAGGTGAAGAAGTCCCATAGTGAGTGGGTTTTATGATATCATTGGCGGAAGTATAATGAATGTTTGATTAGAACAAGAAGGACGATTGATAATTAGGGAAATTAGAGCAGGGAAATCAAATTTTCCTATTTTGAATATTTTCCTACGAAATTACGATGTTCGAGCATATTTTTGATGATATTTTGTGTGGGTTTGTGATGCTATTGGTGAGACATTCTACGTTCACATAGTGTACAATCTTTCAGAACAACAAATGGATCGAATACTGATTGCGAGATTTTCCTTTAGACTGTAATTTTGTCATTTAGACTGCAAAGTATCGATTACGGAAAACCAATTCCCTGATTCTTAAGGTTATGTTACTGGTAAGTTCTAAAATAAGTAACATCATTTGAGTCAACACACCTCAAGCAAAAGTGATCGTAGTCGATACGACAGCTGCTGCCAAATAGAGCACTATTTTGTATGAAACAGGTGTTTACAGTAATTTGCAGTTGCATGCATGGCAGAGTAAAGTAAACCAGGCAGTCGCGCTTGATTTGACTAAGGATCTGAATTATCTAGTGGCATTATTTTTTGCAAAAAAAAATAAATAAATAAATTTATGTCAGTGCACTAGTGTTCATTTGGGCTCATTTTCATACAGTATATTAGGTCACTTATTTGATATTTAAAAAGTGAACGGCTCCTGCCTGGTTTATTTTACTATGTCATTCTGAATCTTTGCCAAGTTAGTACGAAAAATTAGGCTTTGTCGACAAAACACTTATTTCTTTATATCTACGAAGGAAGGAGGTAGAACGGACAGTATCCACTAGTAAAAAAGTTTATCGAAATTGGTTCGATTGTTCCTATGCCATTTCTATAAAGTTGAAGCCATAAAGAATTTTCAATGATTTTCTTAGGATTTTCTCTACCCTTTTTGCTGGATTTCAATAGATTGGTGTTAAGGAATCTCGCGCCGCGTCATTCACAATAATTCACAAAGTGACATCTTCCTTATACAAAATGTGAATTATTGTGAATGACGCGGCGCGGCGCGAGATTCCTACCAACCAATGGATTTTCAAGAATTTTCTTTTAAAGTAGTTTCTACTCAGAGCCAGTGAAATTTAAGTCTGAATTTGCTTCAGTTGTGTTTCAGCTGATCCACACAAACAAACAAAACTGTCAACAAAACGTCTTTATCCGCGGTTCTACCGGCGTGCGTGCAGCAGCTTAAAACCGTGTAAACAAGTGAAAACAGTTTTGATTGTATGTTTTAATCAGCTGAAAAACAGGAAGCAAATTCATGTTGAAATTTCGCTGTCTCTGACTGTATATAGTTTTCTGCGGATTTTTATAGGAGTCTCTTCGATTTTTTATGACGTTCTGATGAATGAATTTTAGAGTTTACAGAAAATTTCAAAGGATTTTTTTCGGTTTTTCCACTCTCGTCGTGGAATATCGATTTTTGTCATTTTCCCCTCGTACTCTGTTTTGTACGAAAAACATTTTGAAAATATTGGTACGAGATGTAAGTAGTATATCTGCTGTAATTTTCCTAAAAAAAAACTAGTGTCAAAAATAAGTCAAAAAGAATTCTTTGGACACTTGTTTCTTATGAAAATTACGACATTATTGAGCTCACACATACTCGCGATTTAAAGACCTGACAATGATTTTTTCATATAAATTGGAATGTCAATTCGTAACTTTTTTTTGCGTTAAACTAGCTTTAATACACCTAGACAAAAACTTTCTGAGTGCATACGAAATTCACCAGATAAGAGCACAAAATCTCGCTCCTTTGTACACTCACATTCCTAAAGAGTCATATTGAAAACATTGTCACTACATTTTCCTATCGAATTTCTAACATAAAGGAAATGTGTTCAGTGGTATTGGTTAAAATATTTATTCCGATGCATTTAATAAATTCAAAAACTATTCAATGGATGTATACAAACTTTGGTGGCAAAATTGTATATTTTATGTGTGTGTTGATTTTATCAAAATCTCCTCAAATACTTCACAGCTAAGTAGGAGATCTGCATAGATACATATAGTTACAGTCATATATGTAATCTATACTATAAAAATAAATATCGGTGCACTTTCAACTAAAAGCGTTCGGTTTTCGAACTCAAACAGAAAGAGTTGCATCAGTAGAAACTTTTTAAAGGGCCATTCACAAAGTATGTACGCGAAGAATAATTAATTTCCGATCACATCCCGTTGCCTAGTATACAGTGTAGAAGCCAAGAGAAGGTAAAAAATGTCGGAAATGTCAGAGACTTCCTCCCCCCCAATCCTAAGTATGTAACGTAAATTGTGACTAACCTCTATACTGAATTTAATAAAGTAGAATGAATGATATGATTCAAAGCACTAGCTGCAAATATACTTTTTGAAATATTTTATTCATTATATCGATGAATATCCTCTTAACAAAATTGCGTTCTATAGGTAAATAAAATGGACAGATTCAGTTCGGTAGGACAAAATTAACTATTTATGTATCGAAATCTGTTGTTACTGAATAAATCTCTATTTCATCTAAGCCACGAAAATCCACTGGTCTCGCTTCGCATAGATAGGAGGTCTTCCTTTAATTTTTGTAATTCAAGAAAATATCTAACGCGTCCATAATTTCAGACGATTTTTTTAACTCTACAACGTTTCCTCCCACGTCAGTTTCTATCACTAATATCTATCAATAAAAGCTACTATAGCTAATGGAAACGTTTCGTTCTTATGACAAATTTAATTCCAATTCAAGATCGTTGCATATTCGATTTCTCAATTTGCTCAATCTCTTTTTTCAAATAGACAAGTAAAAGTATTCCATGTCTTCGTCTTCAGTCCGAGCAATGGCGGGAGAAATTGAAAGGAAGTATCCCAATTTTCCTTATAGAAATATGCTAAATTTATGTACATTTATAACATTTTGACGATTTAGAGGAGCTGCTGTATATGTGTGTATTGAATGTACAATAAAAGGGTGCCTTTTTATAAGAACAACAACAACAACAAAAACTATAAAAAAAAACCATTTTCGCATTTGGTCGCTATAATATTATGCTTTTCGTATTTGATTTAATTTTAATATAAAAGTTTCAGTTCGAATTCAATATCGATCTACCGCTTTGGCATATGTGACATTTTGTGTGTTGAACAAGACCGACACTATTGAAATTCTCATTTTATTTTCAAATGTCCAAAAAGTTTTCAAACAATCACTTCACAGACAAACATTTCGATTGAAAGTAATGGGCGAAGTGGGAAACTGTGTTTTAACACCATGCCTTGATGAATTTCGTATAATAAAAAGCTGTAATGCAGGCTACTAACTCCAGTAACTGATTATTGTCTTCTAAGGTCAGTTCAAAAGCTTATTTTACGTAACTTTTTGTAAGTCAGGACAAAAACCTAAAGCAATGAATAAAATGTAGGTTACGATAGTTTGTTCGTCTTTAAAATGTACAATTTTAGATTTATCAAAGTTTTAAAAGTGATCGATGTTACCAGTCAATTAGGTTATATGATAAATTTGAATTCGCTCAGCGATTTTCCAAGGGATTTTCAAATTTTGTGCCACAATATCAGAATATGGAAACACTTTGTTGACTGGGAACATAGATGATTTTTAAAACTATAAAAAACCACTGTAGACAAGGGATGATATTACCTCCCTAGTAAGGTAAAAAAAACTATTCACCCCAATGATAGTGTAACTGCGCAACGTATAAAAATGAAGGTATGGAGTAGAATATAAATGTCTATTTCGGTTAAATCCGAGAAAGAACATAACCCAATAGACAAATGGTGCGCAGAGCTCACTCTATGAGTTTTGTTCGGAATGTTATTGTTCAGAAAATTTTATTATATTTTCAAAAAAATTCCCACATTTCCAGAATTTTTCCAAAAATTTTCCACATTCCCGATTTTTTACAATTTTTTTTTTAAATTAAAAAATCTAGGAAAATGTGGCAAATTACAAAAAAAAAATATATGCAAAAATGTCTTCTCCCAAATTCATTACTTGATGACAAATTGTAACATTTACGATGCTCCGCTTGAAAGGATTCAACTAGGACGAAAGCCGGTTTGCCCTAGAATTTTCGTCATCCTCTGGGATACGTTGTTGTTTTGTCATTTCCTATCTCATCTCTCCGTTCATTGTATGACAAACACAGAGCAGAGTGTGATGTTATTATTAGACAACCATCAATCCTCCGTACAGATACGAAGTAGACAATGTGCTAGATATAATTAACTTGAAACAAATGTTTATATTATTCATTATTCGTAATTCAACATACTTCCGTTGGAAAAGCGCATATCTATCCAAGATAAAGTAGGTCAATTAATAATATTATCAGCTTGAACAATTCAATGTTCCAAACTCTGTCATTACATCATTATCATCTTCCAAATAACCGCCATATCACAGAGGTATTGTTCGTAGAAGCAGAAATTGCGTATAGTTTATTAAATTATATAAATTATAATGATTTGTCGGCAAAAGGAATGAGAATGCATAAATCCTATGTGTCATTGTTATATATAGTTGTACTTACAAGGCAAACACATGTTGTATCTAATTGATTTCAGCATGTAAATGCTTTGATGAAGACGATCTTGTACATCTACCGTTCTTTGGGAGCACGAATATGCGGGAATTCATTATTATCTAAATTATATCTGCTTGTTAGTCTTGTAAGTAATCTTATCAAATTTCGAAATCCGCTTCACAAGAAAATGATAAAACTCGCATAACTATAACCAGACCCGAACTGGTCATATATATGACAACATGGAAAATGACATGTACACTTTTTGTAATTTGATTCATTTTGCCATATTGCCGCTTTTTGGTCACGTGTT